>NW_006795562.1:117922-251396 GCF_000442215.2 Lipotes vexillifer
AAAAAAAAAAAAAAAAAAAAAATATATATATATATATATATATATATATATACACATATATATATCCAGATGTTTTAGGCAAAACCTTCCTAGAACTACACTGCAGTGTGAGACTATGCAGCCTCCTTATTTTCATCTCCTTCACAGACTGCAATGCATTCCCACAGCTCTTCTGCCCTCTCTGGCTGCCTTTCTTTTTTCTGTAACATGTGTTTTACAATATATTACATTCACATTCGTTCCTATTTTGGTATCTGTTTCTCAGATGATCTGAACTAACTAGAATATTATGGGGAAATGTGAGCAACACATTATATTTACATAGTGTCATGTTCTGCATCAAGTAAAGATGATTTATATCTCTTTGAATTATTTAGTTAATATATAGGAGATTGAACAAAGGTCTGGTTAAAGACAGATAATAATCATTATACGTCTTCCTGGGGCAGATTAAAATGAATTGATACACCAAAATGAGTCACTTACCAAGTTGTTAGTATAGTGTTATTATTCTAATAATATACCAGTAGTTAATGATCGTAGCTATCCTATGATCCGCCCGATTTTTGCAGAAACATGACTGGGAATTAAATTGTGATCTGAAAGGGACCTTCAAACCTGCATTCTTTACGTCTTTGGAAGTGGCAATAATCTTAGCCAGTTCACCCAGGTTTGGTATTGTTTCTGAGTTACTTTCTTGGATATGTTGGCTAACAGTTGCATGGGTTTTCACTTAGCCTTTTCTGTCTAATGACTCCACTATGAAGGACCAATGTAAGTTTTTCAGCTTCTATGTATATCTATTACAAGTATGCACTCAGAGAACAAAGGAACTGCCACAGAATATCCCCCATCCATTAGGTCCATTATGAGAAGGAATTAGGCAAGGATTTCACTTATCATTTTGCTCTATATAATCCTAATTTAATAGTGCATAAATGAGAGTGTTTGGACTTTCCCGTGATCATGTAGAGTGAGACCAACATCTCTCAAAATATGTTTGTATTCCCTTTCCCCCTGCCTTCAGTTTGCAGTCAGTTTGATATGTCCATAGCCATATATCACTCTAGGAAAGGACTGGGATTAATAGATGCTATATACAGTCTTCAAGAGAGTATAACCTTCCATTCAATTGATGGGCCTCTGGGTCTAAGAACTGGCTCAAATCCAGATATTGGGCAGGGAAATTGGGACTCTCTATTGCAGGAGTGACTTTATGGCCACTTCTTGTTGAGTGTTGGGGTTGTGTAAGTAAAACAATTTTCTCATTGACTGTCCATCTATGTTCTTAGCACTATCTTTAATAAGCTATTGCCACAGATGTCTATGATTCAATGTCCCTGTTAACCATTTCTAGCTTGATGTCTATTAAGATAATTACATCCAACTTGTTGCCAACAGTTAAGTTCCATTACAACCTGCTCTATTATTCTGTAATTTCATTACCCAGATTTATACTTAGGCAGCTAAGTTCTAGTAGCATCCATTTTCTACCATCTGGTCTACTGAGCACAGCCACCAGCAAATTTCTCAAAAAATGCCACTGATCTCCCCTTAGTATTATAATTTTTCCATTTATTGAAATAGTTTCCTTTGGATCTTCTCAGAAAACATAGTTGGCTAAGCTGTTCCTGTCAATGCAAGAAGAAGCTGGAGTAGGTATCCTCTAATGTTTAGTCATTATTGGTTGGGCACACTTGTGAAACCAGAGAAAGTCTTTGGACAGAAATCCAGGTGCTTTC
Organism: Lipotes vexillifer; assembly: GCF_000442215.2. Taxonomy (NCBI): domain Eukaryota; kingdom Metazoa; phylum Chordata; class Mammalia; order Artiodactyla; family Lipotidae; genus Lipotes; species Lipotes vexillifer. The sequence goes on from NW_006795562.1 coordinate 119,665, forward strand.
AGTAAGAAACCATTGGCTTGTGCAAAGATATGAATGATAAAACGTTAGTGGTTGATACATCAAGAAGTGTCACCTACACAGGTGTCACCAGCAAGGATAGTTATAATCCTCCCAATTTTTAAAAATATCCTCCTTTACATACTTATCCACTGTGCTTTTGAGATATATTTTTAAAATCTATCTGTATGCCAAAAGACATCAAGTTAATCACTTCTAAATGACTCATAGTATTTTATACTAAATATCCATGACATTTTATACATAAATTTCTTCATACTGGACATTACAATTGTTTCCAACTAATTGACAAACATTCACTAATAACACACCATTCTAATTCAAGTCCTACTATAGACATGTAAGTTTTCCTCAAAGAAATATATTTATAAATAGAAAGCTGAATAACAAGATAAGAATTTACTTCTTACTACCAGATTTCTTTCAAGAATGCTTGCATAAATTTACACTTCTACAGAGCATAGTTAGCCATGTTAGACAATTTTTACCTTTTGATTTTTTTTTAATTTTATGGTAATACATTGCTCTTTAATTTTTCCAGATCTGATTATATCTTTCTTCCCCTTTACTTGTTTGCTTTTAGGCTTTCACTTTGAAGAACTGCCATTCCTAAACTTTTCATATTTTTTTCTTATTTTTCTTCCTTTTTCTTCTGACTTGCATATTTTCTTGCATATCATATTGATTAATTTCACATATTAGAAAGTAGAAAAACTTATAGTAGTTGTTTACTGATAGTTAACCTGTACACAACTCAGACTTAACCCTGAACTCTGGCTGGTTGAGATACACCAAACTAGTATAAAACAGTGTTTGATAATTAATCTGATGATTACACATGGTCACAGTTTCAGGATAAATCCTGTCAGATAATATGCAAGAGAGAGCCAAGATAGAATAGACACATTTTTGAAAAGTGAACTGATTTAGAATAATTTCTCACAGAAGGTGATATAGAACTTTCAGTGTGAATGTAACCAGATTTATCGTGTTCTAAAAAATATGTACCCGGGGCTTCCTTGGTGGCGCAGTGGTTGAGAGTCCGCCTGCTGATACAGGGGACACGGGCTTGTGCCCTGGTCTGGGAAGGTCCCACATGCCACGGAGCGGGTGGGTCCGTGGGCCATGGTCGCTGAGCCTGCACGTCCGGAGCCTGTGCTCCACAACGGGAGAGACCACAGCAGTGAGAGGCCTGTGTATCGCAAAAAAAAAAAAAAAAATGTACCCAAAATATTATTACAAGGCCTGGAGTCTATACAACATAACCTCTACAATGTTCAGAAAATCCCACATAAGTTAACATATAAAGAATGAGGAAAATGTAACAAATTCTCAAAAAAACCCAGCAGAACTCAATCCTGATGTTACAAAAATATTGGACTTCTCAGACAACTACAAAATGTATATTACTATAACTGTGATTCATGAAATGAAGGTAAATACATTTGAAATGAATTGAAAGACATATTTATTAAATGGATATAAGCAAAACAATATATCAAATAGAAACTTCATAACTAACATATAATATATGGAATTTAAAAAATAATTGTATAGTAGCAGAATGGACATTATAAAGGAAAGACTCAATTAAATTTAAGCTAGAGCAACAGAAACTATCCAATATGAAGAACAGACAAAATTAAAAAATAAAAACAAATACCTGAAGTTCTAATATCCAAATGTATTTATGTCATTTGAATCTCAAGTGAAGAGGAGAATGAAATTTGTCTGGAAAAAAATGAAGAAATAATTTCTAAACTTGGTGTAAGACATAAATGTACATACTGTATTTACAGAAAAAGCTCAGTGAACCTCCAATAGGATAACCTAAAAATATGACTAGACAAATCTTAATGAAACTGATGAACACAAAAGATATAGAAAATAATTTGAAAGTAGCAAGAATGAAACACTAGAGCCAAACATTACATACAGAATGATTGAAATGTTACTGGATTTCTCAATAGAAATCACAGATAGCAAAGACATTGCGACAATGTAGATACAATTCTGAAAGAAGAGAACTGTCAAACCTAAGTTTAATATCTCCTAAGATATTTTTCAGGATTGAGGATGAAATAGATTCTCAAATGACCGAAAACTATGAGAAAATTTTGCCAATAGACTTGATAGATATGAAATGCTACAGGCGGAAGATAAATGATACCAGAGGGAAACTTTGATCATCAAAAATGAAGAAAGAGCAACAAAATGGTAATTATCTAGGCATGTATAAAAGATTATTGCTTTCATCTTTTAAAAAAGTATTTCCAGTATTTATTATGATATATATATATACGTGTGTATACACATTTATATATATACACATTTATATAAAATACAGTGAATATAGAATAGTGACGTTAGAAATTCTATTTATAGAGATAAGACACGGGAAAATGTAGAGTTTCATAATATTATTTTTTATCTGTTGCATAAACTTGTTTTTTTTTTTTTGCGTTATGTGGGCCTCTCACTGCTGCGGCCTCTTCTGCTGCGGAGCACAGGCTCTGTATACGCAGGCTCAACGGCCATAGCTCACGGACTCAGCCTCTCCACGGCATGTGGGATCTTCCTGGACCAGGGAACGAACCCGTGTCCCCTGCATTGGCAGGCGGACTACCAACCACTGCGCCACCAGAGAAGCCCATAAAGTTTTATTTAAGATATAATATCCAGAACCATCCTTTCCATTTATATAGTAGCAAAAACTGCTATATATATATATACATATATATATATAGCAATATAGCAATATAGCAATATATATATTGACTTATAATTCAACTTTCATTCCAGTGATCTGTCCAAATGTTGAAAAATCAGGGTTTTTGAATGGTGAAACAATTTTTTAAAAATTCTTTTACATATACACATTATCGAGACAATGAAGTTTTAGCAATTTATGGATATGAAATGTGAATGAGCAATTTTATATTGTGAGTCTGATTATAATTTGGGGAGATTTGATTGGATCAGATTTATAATGAGATTAATAAATGACACAGGTCTTCCTTTTTTGTTTGTTTGTTTCTAAATTAGTCACTCCCGTACATATACACAACAATAAATATAACAAAGCTTGCGCATTTGTTGGAGGTTCTTCCTTTCATTCAGTAACTATTAGACTCTTCACAGAAAGATTGATATAGCCAGAGAGGGAGAGGAAGAGGGAAAGAAGTTATAGTCCCTTCTAGTTGATTGGGTTTTATGCAATTAGTCATTTTTGTGCTTTGCATCTAGTTTTAAGCATGATCATAACATATTTATCTTTAAAATGCTTACTTGTTTCAAGTTATTGTGAAACCAGAGAGAGCTTTACTCAGGCAGATTGTTTTGCAGGGCAAAACAACTACAGTTCACTAGTGTGATTTGTTAGAAATTCATTTAGTGATTTTAACAATGATAACACAAAACAAAGCATTAAAAACTCAATTGACCTTTGGCAAATTCGGCAGCTGTTTGTTCAGGATATCAAAGCAATGCCAATGAGAAAACAATTTATAAAGAGAGAGAAAAAACAAAAAAACAGCGACAAAAGTAATTGAAGAAAATAAAACAATCAATAAATAATTGAGGTATACTATTATTGTTTTGTCCTCTCTTGCTTCTCGTCCAGTTTTTGGTCCTGTGAAACCAGTCCATTTGAAAGTCATTCACTTTCAATGAATTGAATCGGCCATGCTATTCATGAGAATAGTGAACTTATATTAAAATATACTTTGTACTAGATTTTCTCTACATGCAGCAGTGACGTTTTTTTTTGTTTTTTGTTTTTTTTCTACAATTAAGTTAACATGTTCTCTGATGCCAAATACACTTTTATATTCACTATTGTAAATAGCTTAAAGAACATTTGTACACTACATATGTCTATAATGTCATAATAATTAGATTTAATGTATTATAGAGTGTGAGTATTTGAAGTTAATGGCATCTTAAAGTTCTTTATATTCTCACTGTGAGTCTCAAGTACAGGAATTTTTACCCCCTGGGACCACTAAGAGCCCGCAATTTCAATCTTTGAATATCCCTTAAACTCTGGCAACAGGATGCAGAGCTTTTAGAAATCATACACCTAAAAATGTTTACCTTTCTGCTCACATGGAGAACACATTATTGCTGCCATTAATACACTGTGAATATACAGTCTTATATTGTTTTGAAAAATGACTAAATTGCCCCAGAGCATCAGACTCTGGCTGTTGTTTCTTTCTTTCTTTTATTATTATTTTTTCCTTTATATTCAGTATCAAATGTGGATGGAAATAGAAATAGTAATAATAGAATTAATCAGAGATGGACCCTATAGTTGAGTCATATAAGTACTTTCCCTTTCAATGTAACTTAGAAATATTCCATATATATACTTTTAAAACACTATACAGAGGGTCTTAGGATGATTAATGGAAATTTGTGTTTTCAAAGTGATCATACTCTAATAGGAGAGGTAACTTAAAAACAAATGTATGATTGATAATGTTAGTAATCTCAGCAATTCACTCCTCCCCTGTAAGAGGATCAATCAATCCTTTCCATTGTCATGTGTAGGCAGAGAATACTTCCCCACCTCACATTCAGGCATGACCATGTGACTTTGTTTGTTTGTTTGTTTGTCTTTTAACATCTTTATTGGAGTATAATTGCTTTACAATGTTGTGATAGTTTATGTTTTATAACAAGGTGAATTAGGTATATGTGTACATATATCCCCATATCCCTTCTCTATCATGTATCCCTCCCACCCTCCCTATCCTACCCCTCTAGGTGGTCACAAACCACCTAGCTGATCTCCTTGTGCTATGCAGCTGCTTCCCACTGGCTATCTATTTTACATTTGGTAGTAGTGTATATATGTCAGTTCTACTCTCTCACTTCATCCCAGCTTACTATTTCCCCTCCCCGTGTCCTCAAGTCCATTCTGTAAGTCTGTGACTTTGTTGAATCAATGTAAACAGAAGTGAAAACGTGTCAGTTTTGAGCTGATCATTTAAAGGAACCCATGTTTCTGCTACTTTTTACTCTTTCACACGGCCTCAAGAGCAACATCTTCCAAAAAAATATTTAATCTTCAGTGCTAGTATCAGAAGAAGAAATATGGAGAGATTTCAACAACTCAAGTTCAACTATGATAAATAATGCAATTTGAAAATACATTTTTTTTGTTATACACTGAGATTTTGAATTATGTGCTAATGAAACAAAGCTGAGGAATAAAATATTGTTATAATATAAACACTCAGTGTTCAATTCTATTTACATTGGTGGAATATTCTGAAAGACACAGAATGCCTATGCATTTTTTTTTCAGTCGGTATTTCAAAGGACCTTTAATTGGCATTAATATAGTTTTGGAGATAAAATAACTGATCTCTTAGCCACCAAATGTCACTCAGAAAATTAAAATAATACAAATAATTGTATGTGATAGGATTGTCAATAATTTTATGTTTGCTCATAATCTGACTTCTGCTGTACAAAATGATGGAGAGTTTAATTTATAAATTTATCTCATCAACTTGTATATGTTATCATTTATTTCAACACTGAATTCTTTCAGTTTTGGAAATGTGTCTTTTTTGGTGTTTATCTTCATTTTTGTCAATTATTTACAATATTGCATATCACAATTTCTTTATTATAAGTCAAATAATTAATATGCTTAAAAATATTGATGGCCAGTGCTTTCAATGGAAGAGCACACAAAATTTTATCTATCAGGTGGCCTGAAAACAAATTTAGTCCTATAACTGGACTTTTCTGACAATGATTTAAGAAGAACTGCCTGTGCTTTTGGTGTCACAGTGAAGACATTATTGCAAGGCCAATGTCATGAAGCTTTTAGCCTATGTTTTCTTCTAGGAGATTTACAGTTTCAGGACTTATACCTAAGTATTTAATCCATTTCGAGTTGATTTCTGTGAATCATGTAAAAAAAGTCTAAACTCATTTATTTATATGTGAATATCTAGTGTTCCCAACAAAATTTGCCGAAGTCTCAATCCTGCCTCCATTGTATACACTTGAGACAATGTCAAATATCATTTGACCATGGAAGTGTGTTTCTATTTCTGTACTCTATTCTGTTCCATTAGTCTATAGGTCTGTATTTATGCCAGTACAATACTGCTTAAATTACTGTATTCTTTCTAAGTGTTTTAGGCTATTTGGGTAACTTTGAGATTCCACATGAGTTTAATGACTTTTTTGCCTATTTCTATAAAGAATGCCATTGGGATTTTGATAGTGATTGCATTGAATTGCACATCAAAAAACTTCTATACATTGTTTGTAGGAACAGTACCTAGTAGCTACCACAGAAAACAGTATGGAAGTTCCTCAAAAAATTAAAAATAGAAATACCAAATGATCCAGCAGTCTTACTTCTTGGTATTTATCCAAAATAATTGAAATCAGAACTGCAAGGAGATATTTTTCACTCCCATGTTCATTGCAACATTATCTACAATAGCCAAGAGGAGGAAACAACCTAAATGCCCATCAGTGGAAGAAAGGAAAAAAAAAATGTGATATGTATGCATGATGGACTGCTCTTCACCATTAAGAAAGAAACTCTGTAATAAGCAGTAATGTGGTTGAATCTGTAGGGCATTACACTATGTTAAATAAATGAGTCACTGAAGAAAAAACACTGTATTATTCTACTTATATAGGGTACTGCAAGTAGGCTAACTCATAGAAGCAGAGAGTAGAATGTTGATTGCCACTGCAGTGGGGGAAATGAAGAACTACTCTTCAAGGGATATAAAGTGTCAGTTATGCAACATGAATGAGTTCTAGGGATCTGCTGCACAGATCTGTGCTCATAGTTAATAATACTATATTATACACTTAAAACTTTGAGGGCAAATCTCACGTTAATTGTTCTTACTACAGTAAATAAAATTTAAAAAGAAGAGCTACAGTAAATCTATTAACATATCATATAAATTGAAGTTTTACTCCATTCTGGCAAAATTGAGAGTGTGGTTCCACTATGGAATTTCTTTTAACTCTCAAAGTTGAGTTCCTGGAACTACATGTTTTGGAGAGTTTAAAGAGCATTTCATTATTAGGATTATTACTATTATTATATTTTTGTCTCCTAAAGTATGATATTGGCCAAGTCATTTTTACATCCCTTGAAAAGTTTTTGTAAGACACTCATTACCTTCCGCTTGGTTGTGCCACATATCTTTTACTATATTATTTCCTTCCCAGGTCTCAGTACCACTTTATATTAAGAGTACTGAATGCTACTAGCATTTTAATGTCAAACGTATTCTTGTATTACAACATTTTTATATTATATAACTGAGACATTGCTAGTTCATTGCATTTTTTAATCTTGAAAACACATTACAGTCATTTAACTGAGTAGTATATCTACTATCCAGAGACCAATTCAAGCAAATATATAACAATATATATAACAATATAAATATATAACAATAAAATGTTATTTTTTTCTTTATTTATTTCATCTGTCCTGTATTTTCAAACCATAGCATACTTTTACTAGAATATTTTTTACTTAATATTTTTTCTATTCTGACAAGCAAAGAGTTACTGCAATCTAATGCTTCTTTAAGTAGAACACTGTAGATTGTAAACAAAATATGACCCATAATGGTGTCTGCTTTGCTTAATGCTATACCATTAATATCTAGACACTGCCTAGCATATAGTAAACAAATGGATACAAGTAGGAGGAAAGGAAAGAAAAGGAGGATGGAAAGAAAGGGAGGAAGAGCCAAGGTAGATATTGAGTTGTTAACCAATTAACACAATATATCTACTTCTCATTATCTACTCATACACATCTAAAAACAGAGAGACAATTTATAATTTCCAACATTAGTTTCTATTGTTAGCTTTCCTCCTGACCTGTGTGAAATTAAGTTAATTATATATATATATATATATATATATATATATATATATATATATATTACATTTGAGATCCTAGCTGAGAAGCAAAATGTATATATATATATATATATATATATATATTACATTTGAGATCCTAGCTGAGAAGCAAAATGTACAGATTTAGCAATTAAATGCATAATACAAAATTCCATTTCCCCTTCATTTTCCATCACCCATTTCATTGTATTCCCCACCTTCCACCTCTGTGTCCTTCCCTCCCATACATGAAGACATTACTAGTGTATTACAGTTGGAGACTCACAGAATAGAAGATACCCTCAAATACAGAAGCAGTGAATGTTTCATTAGGAGCACTTTTTGACCATGGTCAAGGGTAGCAGGATTGTGGGAGGGATGCATTAGGAGTTGGGGTTTATTATAACTAACATTGCTTGGAATTGTCAGCAAATGGTAATAATTTAAGGCATATGGATTTTTAGATTCTCTACTGCTCCCACTCTTTCTTGCTACACATTCTAAGATATTGTATTTTACCATAGAGGGACACATTTACTTTATTTAAATAATAAACCATACATATATACATTATATATTTTAATCTACTTTTCAATCAAAACCCTTCTGCCCTGTATTCTCATTCTTCAGTTGCTACTTACCCAGGAAAGATATTGAAGATCATCAAGTCATACTCAGGCACCATCACAATGGCACCATGTTCTTTGTTTATTGGGTCTAGTTGGGAGCTCATGTTTTCCATGCTAGCTACTAGCTTTTTGAAATAATAGACATTTCTAGAAGTTTTGGATCACACTTCTTCATATCTTTCATTTCTGATATGTTTTTTATTTACCTCCACATTTGCTCTTTATACCTTATTTTCATATCCATCTACCCAAACAAGGGTCTTTAACCCAATTCAAAATGGGTGATCATAGAAAGTTGGGATTTATTTATGAATAAATATGTACAAACCTTGATATAAATAACTTTTTAATGTATACACTAATATTGCCAGGTCATACTTATATTTATGACTTCTTAACATTTAAAACATTCAAAATTACCTCAAGGAAAGATGCAAAGTGAAACTAATTATTATGTATATATGGGAGATGAACATATGCTAGGAGCATTAAAACCTACCACAGAGAATCTTGTCATCTGCCTAAAAAAAATAAATTGGGCTTGCCTTGTGGCACAGTGGTTGGTAGTCCACCTGTCGATGCAGGGGACATGAGTTTGTGCCCCGGTCCGGGAAGATCCCACATGCCTTGGAGTAGCTGGGCCCGTGAGCCATGGCTGCTGGGCCTGCACATCCAGAGCCTGTCCTCCACAATGGTAGAGACCACAACAGTGAGATGCTCGCATACCAAAAAAATTAAAAAAATAAATAATAATAAAAAATGAAAAAAAGAGAAATTGATTAGATAGTATACTGGGTTAACTAGTATCCCTCAAAACTCATGGCCACCAGAAAAACAGAATGTGAACTTATATGGAAAAAAGAACTTTGCAGAGGTAATTGGTTAAAATCAAGTAACCAGTTGAATTTAACAGCAAATTAAAAGGATCATATAACATGACCAAGTATGATTTATCCCAGGAATGCAAGGATGGTTTAACATACACAAATCAATCAATGTGATAAAACACATTAACAAAATGAAATTTCAAAACCACATGATCATCTCAATAGAAGCAGAGAAAGTATATGAAGAAGTCCAAAATCCATTCATGATTAAAACTCTCAAAAAAATAGGTATAGAGGAAATCTCCCTAAACACCATAAAGGCCAGGTATGAAAAACACACAGATAACATATTAATGGGAAAATATGAAAAGTTTTACCTCTAAGATCCAGTACAAGTCAAGGAAGCCCACTCTAACAACTTATCATCAACATAATACTAGAAGTCCTAGCAAGGGTAAATTAGACAATAAAAAGAAATAAAAGGTATTCCAATCAGGAAAGAAGTAAAATCCTCTGTTTGCAAATGACATGATCATATATACAGAAAACCCTAAAGATGCAACAAAAATTGTTAGAACTTTTCAATGAATTCAGTATAGTAACAAGATACAAACTCAACATATAAAAATCAGTTACAGGGGGACGAGGGGAAGATGGCGGAAGAGTAAGACGTGGAGATCACCTTCCTCCCCATAGATACACCAGAAATACATCTACACGTGGAACAACTCCTACAGAACACCTATTGAATGCTGGCAGAAGACTTCAGACCTCCCAAAAGGCAAGAAATTCCACACATACCTGGGTAGGGCAAAAGAAAAAAGAATAAACAGAGACAAAAATATAGGGACGGGACCTGCACCAGTGGGAGGGAGCTGTGAAGGAGGAAAGGTTTCCACACACCTGGAAGCCGCTACGTGGCCGGATACTGCAGGTGGCGGAGGGGGAAAGCTTTGGACCTGCGGAGGAGAGCGCAGCAACAGGGGTGCGGAGGGCGAACCAGAGAGATTCCCGCACAGAGTATCAGTGTTTCTGCTCACCTGCTGGGGCAGGTGGGGCTGGGAGCTGAGGCTCAGGCTTCGGTCGGAGCACAGGGAGAGGACTGGGGTTGGCGGTGTGAACACAGCCTGCAGGGGGTTAGTGCACCACAGCTAGCCTAGAGGGAGTCCGGGGAAAAGTCTGGACCTGCCGAAGAGGCAAGAGACTTTTTCTTCCCTCTTTGTTTCCTGGTGCGCGAGGAGAGGGGATTAACAGCGTTGCTTAAAGGAGCTCCAGACACGGGCGCAAGCCGAGGTTAAAAGCGTGGACCCCAGAGACAGGGATGAGACGCTAAGGCTGCTGCTGCCGCCACCAAGAAGCCTGTGTGCGACCACAGGTCACTATCCACACCCCCCTTCCAGGGAGCCTGTGCACCCCGCCACTGCCAGGGTCCCGGGATCCAGGGACAACTTCCCCAGGAGAAGGCGCAGTGCGCCTCAGGCTGGTGCAACGCCCTACCGGCCTCTGTCGCCGCAGGCTTGCCCTGCATTCCGTACCCCACCCTCCCCCTAGCCTGAGTGAGCCAGAGTCCCCAAAGCAGCTGCTCCTTTAACCCCATTTTGTCTGAGTGAAGAACAGACACACTCCAGCTACCTACATGCAGGCGGGGCCAAATCCAAAGCTGAGCCCTGGGAGTTGTGAAAACAAAGAAGAGAAAGGGAAATCCCTCCCAGCAGGCTCAGAAGCAGTGGATTAAAGCTCCACAATCAACTTGATGTACCCTGCATCTGTGGAATACATGAATAGACAACGAATCATCCCAAATTGAGAAGCTGGACTTTGAGAGCAAGATTTATGATTTTTTCCCCTTTTCCTCTTTTTGTGAGTGTGTGTCTGTACCCTTCTGGGTGAGATTTTGTCTGTATAGCTTTGCTTCCACTATTTCTCCTAGGGTTCTATCCGTCTATATTTTTTTTCTTTTAAAAATTATTTTTTTCTTAATACTTATTTTTTATTTTAATAATTTTATTTTATACTATCTTACTTTATTGTATTTTATTATCTTTCTTTCTTTCTTTCTTTCTTTCTTTCCTTCCTTCCTTCCTTCCTTCCTTCCTTCCTTCCTTCCTTCCTTCCTCCCTTCCTCCATCCCTCCTTCCCACCTTCCCTCCTTTCTTTTTCTTTCTTTCTTTCTTTCTTTCTTTCTTTCTTTTTTCCTTCTTTCTTTCTTTCTTTCTTTCTAATTGTTCTACCTTTAATTCTGAGCTGTGTGGATGAAAGGCTCTTGGTGCTGCAGCGAGGAGTCAGGGCTGTGCCGCTGAACTGGCAGAGCCAACTTCAGGACACTGGTCCACAAGAGACCTCCCAGCTCCACGTAATATCAAATGGAAAAAATCTCCCAGAGATCTCCACCTCAACACCAATGCCCAGCTTAACTCAATGACCAGCAAGTTATAGTGTTGGACACCATATGCCAAACAATGAGCAAGGCAGGAACACAAACCCACCCATTAGCAGAGAGGCTGCCTAAAATCATAATAAGTCCACAGACACCCCAAAACACAACACCAGACATAGACATGCCCACCGGAAAGACAAGATCCAGCCTCATGCACCAGAACACAGGCACTAGTCTCCTCTACCAGGAAGTCTACAAAACCCAATGAACCAACTTTAGCAACTGAGGACAGACACCAAAAACAATGGGAACTACAAACCTGCAGCCTGCAAAAAGGAGACCCCAAACACAGTAAGATAAGCAATATGAGATGACAGAAAAACACATAGCAGATGAAGGAGCAAGATAAAAACCCACCGGACCTAAAAAATGAAGAGGTAATAGGCAGTCTACCTGAAAAACAATTCAGAATAATGATAGTAAAGGTGATCCAATATCTTGGAAATAGAATAGACATAATGCAAGAAACATTTAACAAGGACCCAGAGGAACTAAAGGTGAAACAAGCAGTGATGAACAACAAAATAAATGAAATTAAAAATACTCTACATGGGATCAATAGCAGATTAACTGAGGCAGAAGAACGGATAAGTGACCTGGAAGATAAAATAGTGGAAATAACTACTGCAGAGCAGAATAAAGAAAAAAGAATGAAAAGAACTGAGGACAGACTCAGAGACCTATAGGAAAACATTAAACACACCAACATTCGAATTATAAGTGTTCTAGAAGTAGAAGAGAAAAAGAAAGGGACTGAGAAAATATTTGAAGAGATTATAGCTGAAAACTTCCCTGATATGGGAAAGGAAATAGGTAATCAACTTCAGGAAGTACAGAGAGTCCCACACAGGATAAATCCAAGAAGAAATACGCCAAGACACATATTTATCAAATTGTCAAAAATTAAATACAAAGAAAACATATTAAATGCAGCAAGGGAAAAACAACAAATAACACACAAGGGAATCCCCATACGGTTAACAGCAAAACTTTCAGCAGAAACTCTGCAAGCCAGAAGGAACTGACAGGACATATTTAAAGTGATGAAGGAGAAAAACCTGCAATCAAGATTACTCTACCCAGCAAGGATCTTATTCAGATTTGATGGAGAAATTAAAACCTTTACAGACAAGCAAAAGCTGAGAGAGTTCAGCACCACAAAACCAGCTTTACAACAAATGCTAAAGGAACTTTCCTAAGCAAGAAACACAAGAGAAGGAAAAGACCGACAATAAAAAATCCAAAACAATTAAGAAAATGAGAATAGGAACATACGTATTGATAATTACCTTAAATGTAAATGGACTAAATGCTCCCACCAAAAGACACAGATTGGCTGAATGGATAAAAAAATAAAGACCCATATACATGCTTTCTACAAGACACCCACTTCAGACCTAGAGAAACGTACAGACTGAAAGTAAGGGGATGGGAAAAGATTTTCCATGCAAATGGAAATGAAAAAAAACCTGTAGTAGCAACTCTCACGTCAGAGACAATAGTCTTTAAAATAAAGACTATTAGAAGAGACAAAGAAGGACACTACATAATGATCAAGGGATCAATCCAAAAATAATATATAACATTTGTAAATATTTATGCACCTAACATAGGAGCCCCTCAATACATAAGGCTAATATTAACAGCCATAAAAGGGGAAATTGACAGTAACAAATTCATAATAGGGGACTTTAACACCCCACATTCACCAATGGACTGATCATCCAAAATGAAAACAAATAAGGAAACACAAGCTTTAAATGATACATTAAACAAGATGGACTTAATAGATATTTATAGGACATTCCATCCAAAAACAACAGAATACACATTTTTCTCAAGAGCTCATGGAACAGTCTCCAGGTTAGATCATATCTTGGGTCACAAATCAAGTATGGTAAATTTAAGAAAATTGAAATTGTATCAAGAATCTTTACCAACCACAATGCTATGAGACTAGATATCAATTACAGGAAAAGAACTGTAAAATATGCAAACACATGGAGGCTAAAAAATACACTGTTTAATAATGAAGTAATCACTGAAGAAATCAAAGAGGAAATAACAAATACCTAGAAACAAATGACAATGGAGACACGAGGACCCAAAACCTATGGGATGCAGTAAAAGCAGTTCTAAGAGGGATGTTTATAGCAGTACCATCCTACCCTAAGAAACAGTATATATCTCGAATAAACAACCTAACCTTGCACCTAAAGCAATTAGAGAAAGAAGAACAAAAAACCCCAAAGTTAGCAGAAGGAAAGAAATCATAAAGATCAGATCAGAAATAAATGAAAAAGAAATGAAGGAAACAATAACATAGATCAATAAAACTAAAAGCTCGTTCTTTGAGAAGATAAACAAAATTGATAAACCATTAGCCACACTCATTAAGCAAAAAAAGGGAGAAGACTCAAATCAATAGAATTAGAAATGCAAAAGGAGAAGTAACAACTGACACTGCAGAAATACGAAGGATCATGAGAGATTACTACAAGCAACTCTATGCCAATAAAATGGACCACCTGGAAGAAATGGACAAATTCTTAGAAATGCACAACCTGCTGAGACTGAATCAAGAAAAAAGAGCAAATATGAACAGACCAGTCACAAGCACTGAAATTCAAACTGTGATTAAAAATCTTCCAACAAAAAAAAAGTCCAGGACAAGATGGCTTCACAGAAAAATTCTATCAAACATTTAGGGAAGGGCTAACACCTATCCTTCTCAATCTTTTCCAAAATACAGCAGAGGGGGAACACTACCAAACTCATTCCACAAGGCCACCATCACCTTGATACAGAAACCAGACAAGGATGTCACAAAGAAAGATAACTACAGACCAATATCACTGATGAACATAGATGCAAAACTCCTCAACAAAATACTAGCAAACAGAATCCAACAGCACATTAAAAGGATCATACATTATGATCAAGTGGAGTTTATTCCAGGAATGCAAGGATTCTTCAATATACACAAATCAATCAACGCAATACGCCATATTAACACATTGAAGGAGAAAAAACATATAATCATCTCAATAGATGCAGAGAAAGTTTTCGACAAAATTCACCACCCATTTATGATAAAAACCCTGCAAAAGGAGGCATAAATCGAATATTCCTCAACATAATAAAGGCCATATATGACAAACCCACAGCCAACATCGTCCTCAACGGTGAAAACTGAAAGCATTTCCACAAAGATCAGGAAAAAAACAAGGTTGCCCATTCTCATCACTCTTATTCAACATAGTTTTGGAAGTTTTAGCCACAGCAATCAGAGAAGAAAAGGAAATAAAAGGAATCCAAATTGGAAAAGAAGAAGTAAATCTGTCACTGTTTGCAGATGACATGATACTATACATAGAGAATCCTAAAGATGCTACCAGAAAACTACTAGAGCTCATCAATGAATTTGGTCAAGTAGCAGGATACAAAATTAATGCACAGAAATCTCTGGCATTCGTATACACTAATGATGAAAAGTCTGAAAGTGAAATCAAGAAAACAATCCCATTTACCATTGCGACAAAAAGAATAAAATATCTAGGAATAAACCTACCTAAGGAGACAAAATACCTGTATGCAGAAAATTATAAGACCCTGATGAAAAAAATTAAAGATGATACAAAGAGATGGAGAGATATACCATGTTCTTGGATTGGAAGAATCAACATTGTGAAAATGACTCTACTGTCCAAAGCAATGTACAGATTCAATGCAATCCCTATCAAACTACCACTGGCATTTTTCACAGAAACAGAACAAAAATTTTCACACTTTGTTTGGAAAAACAAAAGACCCTGAATAGCCAAAGCAATCTTTAGAACAAAATATGGAGCTGGATGAATCAGGCTCCTGACTTCAGACTATACTACAAAGCTACAGTAATCAAGGCAGTATGGTACTGGCACAGAAACAGAAAGATAGATCAATGGAACAGGATAGAAAGCGCAGAGATAAACCCACACACATATGGCCACCTTATCTTTGATAAAGGAGGCAGGAATGTACAGTGGATAAAGGATAGCCTCTTCAAAATGTGGTGCTTGTAAAACTGAACAGGTACATGTAAAAGTATAAGATTAGATCACTCCCTAACACCATACACAAAAATAAGCTCAAAATGGACTAAATACCTAAATATAAGGCCAGAAACTATCAAACTCTTAGAGGAAAACCTCAGCAGAACTCTCTATGACATAAATCACAGAAAGATCCTTTTTGACCCACATCCTAGAGAAATGGAAATAAAAACAAAAATAAACAAATGGGACCTAATGAAACTTCAAAGCTTTTGCACAGCAAAGGAATCCATAAAGACCAAAGAGAACCCTCAGAATGTAAGAAAATATTTGCAAATGAAGCAACTGACAAAGGATTAATCTCCAAAATTTATAAGCAGTTCATGCAGCTCAATAATAAAAAACCAAACAACTCAATCCAAAAAATGGGCAGAAGACCTAAATAGCCACTTCTCCAAAGAAGATATACAGAGTGCCAATAAGTACATGAAAGAATGCTCATCATCATTTATCATTAGAGAAACGCAAATCAAAACTACATAGAAACATTAA
The DNA here is from genome assembly GCF_000442215.2 of Lipotes vexillifer. Taxonomy (NCBI): domain Eukaryota; kingdom Metazoa; phylum Chordata; class Mammalia; order Artiodactyla; family Lipotidae; genus Lipotes; species Lipotes vexillifer. The sequence goes on from NW_006795562.1 coordinate 136,073, forward strand.
ATGCTGGAGAGGGTGTGGAGAAAAGGGAACACTGTTGCACTGCTGGTGGGAATGTGAATTGGTACAGCCACTATGGAGAACAGTATGGAGGTTCCTTTAAAAAACTACAAATAGAGCTATCGTATGACCCAGCAATCCCACTACTGGGTATATACCCTGAGAAAACCATAATTCAATAAGAGTCATGTACCAAAATGTTCATTGCAGCTCTATTTACAGTAGCACGGAAATGGAAACAACCTAAGTGCCCATCATCGGATGAATGGATAAAGAAGATGTGGCACATATATACAATGGAATATTACTCAGCCATAAAAAGAAACAAAATTGAGCTATTTATAATGAGGTGGAGGGACCTATAGTCTGTCATACAGAGTGAAGTAAGTCAGAAAGATCAAGACAAATACCATATGCTAACACATATATATGGAATTTAAGAAAAAACAAAATGTCATGAAGAACCTAGGAGTAAGACAGGAATAAAGACACAGACCTACTAGAGAATGGACTTGAGGATATGGGGAGGGGGAAGGGTAAGCTGTGACAAAGCGAGAGAGTAGCATGGACATATATACACTACCAGATGTAAAGTAGATAGCTAGTGGGAAGCAGCTGCATAGCACAGGGAGATCAGCTCGGTGCTTTGTGACCACTTAGAGGGGTGGGATAGGGAGGGTGGGAGGGAGGGAGATGCAAGAGGGAAGACATATGAGATCATATGTATATGTATAACTGATTCACTTTGTTATAAAGCAGAAACTGTCACACCATTGAAAAGCAATTATACTCCAATAAAGATTTAATTTTAAAAAAAAGAAACAAAAAAGAAAGAAAAAATCAGTTATATGTTTATACACAATTAATTGTTGAAAAGGAAATTAAGCAAAAAAAATAAAGTAAAATTCATAGGAATAAACAAGCAATTTGACTTATGCACTGAAATTTTTAAACCATTGATATAGTAAATTAAGAAAAATAAGCAAAAAGACATCTAATGTTCATGGATCATGAACTTAATATTGCAAAAAATGTCCATATTACCCAATGTGATCTATAGATTCAATACAATCCCTATCAAAATTCCAATGGCACTCTTTATAGAAATAGAAAACCCAATTTTAAACTTTATCTGGAACCACAAAAGGCTCTGAATAGCCAAAACAGTCTTGAGCAAGAAGCACAAAGTTGGAGGCATCATACTTCCTGATTGCAAAATATATTTCACAGTTACAGTAATCAAAACTTTATGTTACTGTCATAACAACAGGCATATAGGCTAATAGAACAAAATAAAAACCCAGAAAATAATCCAAATATCTTTGTCTAACTGATTTTCAACAAGGGTGTCAAGAAAACCCAATGGTAAAAAGATAGTCTCTTCAATAAATGTTTTTTTGAAAAACTAGATATCCACATGCATCCTTAAATGTAAGACTGGAAACTGTAAAACTACTAGAAGAATACAGAAAGAGAAAATTTCTTGACATTGGTTTTGGCAATAATTTCATGGCTATGACACCAAAAGCACAGACAAAAAATGCAAAAATAAACTTCTGATTGCAACAAACTAAAAAGCTCTGAACAATAAGGAAACAGTCAACAGAACAGAAAAAACAACCTATGGAATCAAGAAAAATGTTTGCAAACCATATATCTGATAAGAGGTTACTATCCAAAATATATAAGGAATTCCTACAACTCAATAGAAAAATAACAACCTGATTAAAAAAATAAATATTGGGCAAAGGACCTGTGTAGGTATTTTTCCAAGAGCACAAGCAAGTAGCCAATAGGTATATGAAAAGGTGCATAGTTTCACTAATCATCACCTAAGTACAAATCAAAACCATAAAGAGATATCACCTCACACCTGTTAGAATGGCTATTATCAGAGAGACAGAGATAGTAAGTGTTGGTGAGGGTATGCAGAAAAACCAACCCTTCTATACTATTGGTAGAAATGTCAATTGATATGGTCATTATGGAAAATAAAGTGATATTTTCTCAAAAACTTTAAAATAGAATTACTTTATTTTCCAGGTATATATCCTGGGTCTATATCCAAAGGAAATGAAATCTGGATCCCAAAGAGATATCTGCAATCTATGTTCATTTCAGCATTATTCACAATAACCAATACATAGAAACAACACAAATGTCCATTGATAGATGACAGGATTAAGAAATATAGTATATCTGTACAATGGAATATTATTTACACACGAGAAAGAAGGATTCCTATCATTTCTGGCAAGATGGATGGATCAGGAGGTCATTATGCTAAGTGAAATAAGCTAGACACAAAAGGACAAATACTACATTAATTCACATATGTGGAACCTAAAAGAGTTAAACCCTAAAAGCAGAGAGGAGAAGGGTGGTTTTCAGAGGCTGTGGGGAGAGGGGAATAGGGAGATGCTGATCAAGGCGTACAAAGTGTCAGTTATGCAAAACGAATAAATTCTAGAGATCTAATATGCAATGTGACTTTAATTATATTTAATAATACTGCATCAAATATTGAAATTTGCTTAGAGGGTAAATAATAAGAGAAAGAAAAGATTAAGGAAAGAAAGGAAGGAGAAGAATGAAAGAAAGAGAGAAAGAAAGAAAGGAAGAAAGAAAAAGAAAGAAAGAAAGAAAGAAAGAAAGAGGAAGGAAGGAAGGAAGAAAGAAAAGAGAGAGAGGGAGGGAGGGAGAGAGGAAGGAAATCGTATTGATGTGTGGTGATGGATAGACAGATTTCCCCCACTATCCAAACATACGGAGTTCCTATAAAACCTTTCTCAAGCTGAGATGGTATAAAATGAAAAAGTGATTACCTTAGGGCACATCTTGCTAATGGCTGCACAAAGTAAATTGAGATCAAGCACAGATGCTCACAGACACAGTTCAAAGTTATGAAGCCTTGAGGCTGAGATATTGAGTGTAGTTCCAGGGCAAGGAGCTTGGCAGTGTCACTTAACCTTCTGGGTGTGTGCTGCCTCTATAGGCTCACTGCAAAACAAACACTGAATGCTATTTTTCATTCTTGCCTTTCTTCATGAAAGCAAAAATCTTCTTTGAATTTCTTTGTTAGTGAAAATAGGCACTAATGTAGGTCTTTTATAAAAGCCAATAGGTGCAGAGCAAACTTTCAAAAAAACAGGGTGTTCTTTTATTAATTAACTTAATCTTCATGATTATTTCACAATGTAAAGATACCCTCAAGTTTTACACCTTAAATATGTATAATTTTTAGTTGTCAATAATACCTCAAATAAATTATATTTATTATGTATTTAGTTATAATTTAAAGTTTTAATATAGTAGATATATGCATATGTATATAATCTGAATTCAAATAATTTAATTTACTAAAAACTGGAACTTTATATTACAAAAAGCAGAAAAGTTAAACAGGTTTTGAGAACAAGTAAATTGGTGTACAATTTCTCATGGAATATCATTACACAAAGACATGTACAGTCCAAAGGTAAAAAACAAAAAACAAAAAACTGTGTTTTGAGATTTAAGTTTAAGTGAATAAGAAAGTGTGGACGAGAATAAAGAAGATGTAGAATAGGATAAAATATTAGAAACTTTGTAAGAGTTTACTCAAAGATTTTCAGGAAAATCAAGACTCTAAGAAGAAATATCTTAATGAAGAAATAAAATATCTTAATATCTAAATAAATAAATCTTTTATTTTATTAAATAAAATATCTAATGAAGAAATAAAATGTCTTACTTAAAGACTCTAGGAAGAAATAAAACATCTTAAATTGAAAAAAAAATTCACTTTCAAAATAATGAATTTCCAAATTGGCAGCATTTTTCAAGGTTTAAAGAATTTTGAGGAAAGGAGAAATGGCTAAATAATATCTTGTGTAAGTTAATGTAAATTATACAACCAGATCACAACTTTAAAAAAAAGAAAGATAAACAGGTATTTTTGAGGTAGGATTTGCATTAGGACATGAAGCCATGAAAAAATTAAAGTTGTATAGAAAGACAAAATATGAATAGCAATACATTTTACAATTCCAGAATATAGAGAAGAATTTCATTTTTGCCTATTTTTTATCGGGGAGTCTTCCCTAATTCAAAAGGTTTATTCACAGAATAACTATGTGTTAAACATGTTCTCAACAATGACTAAACCAAATTCCAAGTTCATTTAGAATTACATTCATAGAATTTGTTCAGAATGCAATCATATACACCATTATTTAGAGGATATATTTATAATATATTACAGAAGATAAATGCATCAGCAAAAGACTGTCTTTATAATACAGTATCTTGTGTGAATATATTTTATATAGATTATGATTTCCTATTCATAAATATGGGCTATGAAAATGAATTACAAATCATAAATATAACAAAATAACCATGGCAAGAAAGAAAACAAATAAATGCTTGATTTTTTGCATACTACAGATTTTACACAATTTTATTATCATATAAATAGCTCACATATATAATCTTTCATGTGTTAATTCTGATAAATGCAACAGTAAAAATTAAGATTATTAAGAGAGTCTGCTTTGAAAGATTTGCTACAAGTTATATCTACAGCCCTCTTCAGCATGGTTGCATTGTGCTCTGATAAAGTGTGCATTCTGTTAATGATTTACGATATCTGCTAACTTGTGTTTTTATAAACCGTTAAGCTATATATTTTTTTATTCTAAACTTTGGATGCCCAGATTTTTGCAAGTTACAAATCTTTACAAATATGCTGATCATAAAAGAATAAATTAAAAACTGTAACATTCGAATGTAGTAATTAAAGAAAACAACTATTCATAAGCACTACACTAAAGTCTGTAGTGAGCTAGTCATATTTTCTTTGTTATTATTAACATTACACGTATCATTTTTATCCTATTAAATAAGTAATTTATTAATTTGGTGAACATTTATTATGTAAAAGCATCTTCCATGCACAGGTCATTGAACTATACAGGAAAATACAATAAAACATTAATGCATTCACCTAACTCAGGACATTTACTCTCTATTTAGAAAAAATATGCATAAGGAAAGTATTATAATAAATTATTACAAAAGCTATGGGAAAAGCGAGTTGGTGGTAATATTAGAACACACTAACAGCCTGGAAGTCAGGGAAGACCTCTAATAAAAGTAACCTTCAACATAACCTTGGATATGAGTTCAGGTCAGGTTGACTTGGGAGTGGATGAGGATTTTAAGAAAAAGGAATCTATGTGTACAAATACACATGTTGCAAGAGAACATTTCTGGAACTTGAGATCACTGGGTATACTAATGTATTGAATGCTGGAGTTTGTAACTAGAAATATAGCTTGGATAGCCAATGAAGATAAGATTACAGAGGTTTATAAATCAGGGTAAAAAAATGATACTTACTACTGAAGGCAAAAGAGAGACATTGAAATGTTTTAAACAGAATAAATATTTACTATACATGCAATTAGAAGATCAATCTGAGGAAATATATTGGCCATTATTTCTTCAAGTATTTTGTCTTCCCCATTCTCTTTCTCTTCCCCTCTGGGATTATATTAGGGCTCTTATATGTCTTATTCTCTCTATATATCTCCTGTCTTTCTTTGGATGTTTTACTTTCGGTAATGTCTATTAACACAACTATCTGACAATTTATAATTACTTCTGGCATCTCCATTTGACTATTTCAGTTTTCACCTCTTTGCTGAAATCTCCTGTGATGGTTAATTTTATGTGTCAAATTGCCTGGATCACAGGGTGCCCAGGTATTTGGCTAAATATTTTGGGTGTGTCTGTGAAGATACTTCTGGATGACATTAACATTTTAAATTAACTGGAGAAACCAGAATGTCCTACCCAATGTGTGTGGGCCCAGTCCAATCTTTTGGAGGCCTGACTACAACAAAAATGTCTGATTAAGGGAGAATTTATTCTTCTGTCTGAATTTATTGAAGCTGGGACATCTGTCTTCTCTTGCTGTGAGACTGGAATTTATGCCATTGATTCTCCTGGGTCTCCAGCTTGCCGACTGAACAACTGGGAACTTCTCAGCCTCCATAATGATATAAGCTAATTCCTTATAATAGATCTCTCTATAACATATATTTTATATAAATATATTAAATTTTATTTTTATATAATACATAAGATATATTATAAGAAATATATCATATTGGTTCCGTTTCTGTAGAAAACCTAGGCTAAGACATCCCCCTATATTCATGTATGTTGTACACCTTTCCCACTACATGCTTTAATATTTTTATCAAAGGTGTTTCAAATCTCCTGTATGATAGTTTCAATATCTGAGTCATTTATGAACTGGTTATATATTTTGCTTTGTCTCTTTATATTAGGTTGACTCCTCTTGTTTTTGTGTGTGTGTTCTTAAATTCTTAATAGAATGTTAGTTGTTTTGTGCAGTCAAGCTGTAGAGACAGATATACAACAGTCTCAGCTATTTCTGAATAAAAAGCTAGGTTGCTTGGTGCTCAGCAGTTCTTTATAATTTAGCTGATTACATTTTATTGAGGCCATGCAGACATTCTTTTCCTCGTCCTCCACCACAGTTGAGATGATGCTCATGTTTAATCATTCTCCAGAAGTGACTTCTCCTTTTCTTGAATTTTAGGTTATATGGCTGCTTTGTGACCTCAGATTTCTGATGGGACTCAAAAGAAATATTTTAGTTTAATCAGTGTTTACTCATTTTTTGTGTGATAAACGTATTATTTGCAGCTTTATACAACATAAGGGAAATTGAAAGTTCTCACTTTTTAAAAAAATCTCCAATATCACAGATTTACTCCACAAGTTTTCTTCCTTTGCATAAATTAACGTTCCCAATACAACTCTAAAGTTGACTGATCTCCTGGTCTCAATGTTCTACATTTGCAGCAATTTTTTCTGTTGATAGAGACCTACTTACGAGATGGAATTGCTTTTAATCCAAAGAGATGCTTATCTGATTTTTGATATGATTTTAATTTAAAATGTGTTTTAAAATATTTTTGTCCAGAATGATATGCAGTTCTTGGGAGGGAATAAAATGTTCCTTGTTTTCTTACACTCTTTTCTTGACACTTGCACTGTTTATAATAGCATTGCACTTGACCTTTAAGCAAAATTCACCACATTTTCCCACTCTAACTTCTAGAAAAATCTCCCTTGCTTTAGATTAACCTCTCTTTCTTGTTCTCCCTCTCTCTCTCTCTCTTTCTCCCTCTCTTTCTTCCCTTTATCCAATACATTCAAATACATATAAACTATGACCACCAACAAATATATCTGGAATTCAAAACTACCCTGAGTTCTAACTTTGTTTCGAGTTAACTACTAGATATTTCCACTCAGATGTTTTAATGGACTTTAGGCAAAATATATCCCAAATTTAATTATTGATATTTCCCATAAAGTTTCTTTTCCTTCAGACTTTCCAATTTATAAATGATGATGCCATTCAGCTGTTGAAAATGGAAAGTGAGCCCCTGTGGCTCTTCTTTCTCCATCATCCACCTGTCAATTAACAAGTTATGTTGATTTAACTTCAAAATATATTTCAAATCTATCCAATTTTCTCTTTGGCAACTGCTATTTCTCTAAATCAACATACAATTATTTCTTGACAGTGATTCTTCCTAATTGTCTCTTCACTTTCAACCCACCCTGCTCCTCTATTCCATTCTCCTCAAGTTAAATTTTCTTCTCAAAATGGAAATAAATGTGTATTGTTATCTTTCTTAAAATTCTTTAAGGGCCCCTCAGTAAGCATGGTATAAAATTCAAATTCCTAAATTTTGCCAAGTCCCTTCATGATCTGGAAACTCTTTGGTCTCTTTTTGTATCAGTTTTACCCTTCTCACTAATTTCCAGCCATTCTGGCTTACTTTCAGATGATTGAATCCACTAAGCTCTTTTATCATATCTGGACATAGAAGCACATGATGCTTCCTCTAACTGCAGCGCCCTGCACGGACCCTTTGTTGATAACATTTTGTTTGTCTTTCAGGTCTTCCCTTATATATAAATTCTTCTGACATGCCTTCCATGAGCACCACTACAAATTTGGTAAACCTCATACTATTCTATATTTTCTATAGATAGATAATTACAGTTCATGGTTTTGTGTGTATTTGATTATTGCTTCAATGCCTTTTTCTCCTATACTGTAAGCTTTAGCAGATCAGGACTTGTGTCCATTTAATTATCACAGTATCCTCTGTACTTATAACAGGAAAGGAATGCAATCGATTTATAATACATATTTTGACTGAATGAGTGAATGAATTTTTAAAGGTATAGTATTATGTTTTAGCTTAAATTAACAAACAAAAGCATTAAATTTTCTCCTTTAAAAATTTGATGTTTTATAAAATGTCCCAAAATAGGGAAACAGTTTACTAATTTATGATATATTATATGGCTGGCTTTAAGGGATGAAAATGTCTTTAAGTGTTAAATAATCATTTTTAAAAGAGTCTATAAAAGTAAACACTATATATTTGGCCAAATATTCCAAGCAATAACTTTATATTATTAGTATAATCTTCCATATAATGGGGAACAAGAATCTACCCTAATTATCTTTAGCCACAAGAAAATCTAATAAATATACAGTACAGTTTCAGAACAGAAAAAAAAAAAAGCATGTCACTGTCACTTTTCCCTATTCTAAATGTTCCCTGTTGTCTTTCTCTTTTCCCAGCGTTTGCAGTTTCACTTAATATTCTCTTTTTATTTTGTTGTTATTGCTGTACCTATATATCAAATTTTATATTTTGTTAAACTAGATCACAAATAACCCAGCCATTAATTTTCATTCTCTCTTCGTCTGAACAGTCAATAGGTAAATTCACTTATGCTTCAGTGAGTATAATGACATTAATTCAAATTTTTAAGGGTTAAATAATTTAAATTGGATAATAAAAAATGTTTCTTTCCAAATAAAAGCAGCTGTGGTGCAGAAGTAAAGGTTGAGTCTATTTACACAATAGTACTTTAAGGACATATCTCTGCCTTCCTTAACTTCTCTGTTGTTCTTTAGCATTTTAAAATGCATCTCACGTATAAATTCCTCTAAAGGGAAATGGCAATAAATCTCTAATAAATTTCTAGCCAAATTTCCAGTTGCAGTGACAATATTTTGCAACAAAAGTATCACTGATAAATTATATTCAAAATAAATAAACATGGTATTAAAAGGCTTGCCTCTTTTTCTAGAACATACTGTTTATATTTGAGTTTGTCAGGAATTAAATAGCCATGAATTTTTAATGAAGAATGGATGAATATACCAATCACTTGAGAGTTATTGATACATCCATATCCATAGTATATTGTCTTATTAAATTATTCGTGTGCTTTCCTTAATAGGGTTTATACATTCAGTATTAATAATAGACGACCATTATAAATTTACTCCTATTGTTAAATTCTATTTATACTCTTGCAGGAGCATTATTAAAACTGGTTTTATAAAACGTATTTCTTAAGGTGCAAATGTATGAGTTACTGTTCTTCAAAATAGAATTATATGTGACTAAAATTTCTAAAGCATTATAAATAAATTGTTCATTTGTTAACTGACAGAAATTACTGTTTATCTTGCACAGTTCTCTTTGAATGTGGCCTCAGGAATGATTTACTTATCATTATAAAAGGAATACATATAATACTAATCTGTTAGAAAAGAGACATTACTCACCTTGCATGCTCATCTTTAGTGAAATGCTAATCGAATTTAACTTCCAGGTCTGAGGTAATCTTTATTTTGCATAAATGAGCTGGAAAATTTACAGTTTTCCAATAGGATGCAAGCAATTTAAAACTTCAATGTCTACTTGTGTGTTTTGATTCTCAGACACAGAGACAGCAAAGGAGTAACCCTGGATCAGTTTGTCCATAAAGTTACAGTAAAAATACTATAAATTGTCAAGTGATAAATGTGTCTGTTGTATTACAATTTTGAAAATAAGAAATAGACCTTCTCAAACAGTGTTCTGCTAGAGTAACAAAATGCAAATAGGAAAAGTTACTTCTTTGATGTAAATGTCCAATGAAATAGACCCCAAACTCTTTGCATTTATCCTGTCAATATCAAAATGCCTGAACACCCATTTCACGCTGTGCAGCCTTGACTAAGACAGTGGAGAGAAATGAACAAAATCATCCCTTTCCTGCCATTAATAACCTATAGTGAGAGAAACAGACACAGCCAAATATTCAAAGGAATAATTATATATTACAAAACATGATCTGCACTTTGTTGGAAAATTACACCGCATTTTGAGAGAGTATTACAGAAGGATACATTTTAGGTTCAGGATCCAGAGAAAGACTCTGAAGAAATAACATTTAAGTTGAAGTCTTAAGGATAAGAAAGAGTTAGTCAAATATATAAGAAAGAAAGAATATTCCAGAAGAGGGAATATTATGTGCTCAGGGAGAGGATACATGTTATTAAAAATTTACTATTTAAAAATTTTCATTCTATTATTCAAAAACTTTATACTTGGTTTGGAGGTTCCAATGTAAACACAGCATACATAGTCCCTGCCTTTATGAAACTTGTCACCTAGTGAAGTAAAGATAATTAAAACCATTATTAAAGAGCATGGGGGCTTCCCTGGTGGTGCAGTGGTTGAGAGTCCGCCTGCCGATGCAGGGGACACGGGTTCATGCCCCGGTCTGGGAAGATCCCATGTGCCGCGGAGCGGCTGGGCCCGTGAGCCATGGCCGCTGAGCCTGCGCGTCCGGAGCCTGTGCTCCGCAACGGGAGAGGCCACAACAGTGAGAGGCCCGCGTACTGCAAAAAAAAAAAAAAAGAGCATGGGTCAGTGATAGTCAGATTATGAGGTGCCAAACCCAATCTAATGTGTAGGCTGTGACATGGAAGGATCCTCATAAGAACTGACATATCCAAATGAATAACAGCTTTAGTCAGGAGAAAGAGAGGAACATGTAGTACTTGTGATGTGGCTAGAGAAATAAATAGCACTTTTCCTATTAAAGGGTCTCTCCAGACAAGTTTGTGCTTTAAAACTGTAAGGCCTCAGCAGGAGAATGACGTGAATTTATTTATAGTTTTACATAAATAAAATTGGTTTTACATAAGGACTCTATCTATAGATGGAGACTAAATACCTTGAAAAGAAAACTTAAATATAGGAAAACAGTTAAAATACTGTTATAATTTTCTGAGTATTCAAGGACACTGGTCTGTTAAAAAGCATAACAGAAAATTTGAAAGAAATTTAGAAGATACAAAGGAAGTTTAGCAGGTAGCATTGATAAGAATTAGTATTTATTCAGTAAAGTTAAATTAAATTGCCAATATGTCATTTAAATATTGTTCTGTATAATATATCAAATGTATTTATAACAAAATAACTACAGTGTGTATCTCTGACCTCTAAAATAATTATCCAATTTTTTGAGTTTCTGTGTTTTTAAAGGTATTTAAATGAGTGTGTTAATTCTTATAGTAAGAAAAGAAAACGTGAACTTTTATATAATATAGGAAAATTTGTTGAAAATGTCAGCCATTCAGTCGATTGCATTTTCCCACTGAGTAACCCAAAAGAGTAATTTTCAGAACTTCTTTGATAATAACTATAGATAAAATGTCCTTTATTTTTCTTTAAAGGCAAAATATATAAAATTCCAGTTTCATTAATTTGTTCATTATGTGGGTTAAAGTGCCTGTCAAAAAATTTATAATAACATAAACTATATTCTTTTTACTTCATCTCTTCTTCACTTTTGAAGCATAATTTAACAGGGCACAAAATTGTAGACTGTGTTTTTTTTTTTTCTCTCAACATTTCAAATATTTCTCTCCAATCACTTCTTACTTGGTTGGTGTCTGAAGAGATGTTGGATATAATTCTTGTCTTTGTTCCTCCATAAGTAATGTGTTTTTGTTTTGTTTTGTTTTTCCTTCTGGCTTCTTTCAGGATTTTTTTCTTATTTTTGTTTGTATTTTTGAAAATGACATGCTGAAGTGTAGTTTTGCTGGCATTTATCCTACTTGGTAATCTCTTTCTGGATCTGTGGTTTGGTGTCTGACAATTTAAGGAAGTTCTCAGCCACTAATGTTTCAAATATTTCTTCCTTTCCTTCCTTCCCTTCCTTCCTTTCTTCCTTCCTTCCTTCCTTCTTTCCTTCTTTTCTTCCTCTCTTCCTCCCTCCCTCCCTCTCTCTCTTTCTTTCTTTTTCTTTCTTTCTTTCTTTCTTTCTTTCTTTCTTTCTTTCTTTCCTTTCTTTTTCTCTCTCTCTTTCTTTCTATTTTTCTTTTTCTTTCTTTTCCTTCTGGTATTCTTACTATAGGTATGTTACATATATATATAGGTATGGTTGCCCCACCATTCTTGGGTATTCTTCTCTGTTCTTTTCAGCCTTTGTTCTCTTTGCAGTTTGGTTTTTGAGGATCCTATTGATATGTCCTCTAGCTCAGAGGCTCTTTCCTCAGCTGTATCCAGTCTACTAATAATCTCATCAAAGTCACTTCATTTCTGTTACAGTGTTTTTTATCTTTAACATTTGTCTTTGGCTCTTAGGATTTCTATCTCTTTATTTACATTGCCCATGTGTTCTTGCATAATGTCTACTTTTTCATTAGAGCCCTTAGCATATCAATCATAGTTCTATGATAATTCCAATATCTGTGCCGTGTCTGGTTCTGATGCTTTCTTTCTCTCTTCAAATCGTGTTTTTTTGCCTTTTGGTATGCCTTGTAATTTTTCCTGATAGCCAGACTTAATGTTCCAGGTAGAAGGAGCTGCTGTGAGTAGGTGTTAGTAATGTGACGGTGAGCTCTGAGGAGAGAGGCAGAATTCTATAGCCTCATGATTAGGTCTCAGTCTTTTAGTGAGCTTATGCCTCTGGACTGTGAAATTCAGAAGTATTTCTCAGGGTTTTTTGTCTCCCCTATTTAGGTGGGACAGAATAGCTAGAGTGAGCTGAGCTGGATATTTTCACTCTCTGGGTTAATTATGCTCTGATAATACCCCAATAGGTTAGGTTCTATTTAACCAGAGAGCAGACCTTGTTTAAAACAAACAAACAAACAAACGAAAAAAAGGTGCTCCAGTGTAGTTCAAAATGCTACATTTTCCCTTTCCACTGCTGGAAGAACAAAAGTATTTTTCTCTATGTTTACTACTGGGACTTGGACAAGCTCCTAGAGGTTTACCTCACAATATTGTGCCCCCCTACACCCCATGACTAGATCCATTTGGAGTTTTAAACTCTCAGAACTGTCCACACAGAGCCTCTAATAATTTGTCAATTAGAGTTCCTGTTTTCCTGCCCTGACACTGGCTCTCAATGTGGTTTTCACTGCACTGGTTCCACTGCTCTGACAAATTTCAGCTATTTGCCTGTCTGTGTCTCCAATCACAGTGGTTTTCCCCGTGTCCTTCTCTTTGTTTTTGTTTTTGGTTTTTTTTGGCGGTACGTGGACCTCTCACTGCTGTGGCCTCTCGCATTGCAGAGCACAGGCTCCGTGCAGGCTCAGCGGCCATGGCTCACAGGCCCAGCCGCTCTGTGGCATGTGGGATCCTCCCAGACTGGGGCATGAACCCACGTCCCCTGCACTGGCAGGCGGACTCTCAACCACTGTGCCTCCAGGTAAGCCCCTTCCCTTTCTTTTGGACCCAAGAAGAGTTGTTTATTTTTTGTTCTATTCAGCTTTTTACTTGCTATTAGAATGAAGTGGCAACTTCCAAACTTCTTATTTGTGGAATCAGAAACTATAATATCTGGTAAATATAGAAGGTATATTTTTACAGGACTCCTTGTATTTACCATTATCTTCCCAATTTTGAAGTTAGATCTTTTGAATATTAATGCTATCCATAGTTAATCTTAAGTTCTTCATGTCTCTTGTCCTTTGTGAGAGCTTGTTTTATGAAAGAAATTAAGTTTGATCTAGGTAAAATATATGTCTAATTCCAAACTTTAAGAGCACTTGTTTAAATTCATGCATTATAGGTTTAATTCAGTTTCTGAATGAATATAATTTTATATCTAACTTTTAGATTACATGCATCTGGAAATCAGAGTACACATAGCTATATCTTAAACTGAATTAGGTCAAGGATGTTTCTTTTGTTTTATTGGTAAATAATACACATAAAATAATTCCAAACTGTAGCAACATTTTCTCAAGGATGTATTTTCTCATTTAGCAGGGAGTGGGGAAGAGATCATTATCAGCAGTTTGATATATTTTCTATAAAGTATCTACGTAAAAAGAAAAAACAAAAAAAAGGTAAGAATGTTTTCTATCATTAGTTTTACTTTTGTGTTTCTGGAATGTCTAAAATAAATTCCTGTTATATTGTTTTAAAATATCTACTTGCATCATTTTCTTTTTTCAGTGCTTAAACATTTTCAACTATATTACATTGTACCCATTTTTTTCTTTTTCCAGATGAAAGGAAAAGGTCTCATTAGTTGTCAACAAATCCAAGGTCACCAATTTATTGTTTTAGGGCAACAGGTGTAGGATTTCTAATTTATGGTGCCCTTTGCAAGTTTTATGCAACCTACTTGATTTCTGCAGGCCTTTCCTACATACTCACTTGCAGTTTCCTATCCCTTCCTATTCTACACATGTCATTCAGAGAACTCCATTAACACCAGGGTAGTTCTTAATTACCTTTTTGTTATCATGGATGATTTGCTTTACAGATTCTTTTTTATCTGATAAAATGTTCCCTTTTCCAATTTTTAAAGATTTAGTTTAATCAGATCTCTGAGCTTATGAATACCATGTTTAAAGCTATTTAAAGTCTGTTTAAATATTGATGATAGTATGGAATAAGTTGAAAATTTGCTGAATTTTTGTTTTTATTCAAAAATATTAATAGCTTTTGAAGTAATGAGTCTAAACACATTTACTTTGCAAATAAATTTCTTTAGACTATAAATTCAGAATCATTTTTTAAATGAAGTACTGCTTTCCTTAAATAAGAGAGTCTAGAGCAGATTGGTACTAAAGGAAGTGTTGCTGGTAATTGAAAATCAAAAGTCTAGAAGAAAAACTCCTTGTCAATGCCAAAATACATCTAAAGTGTATGTCTGGATATTTTCCTTCTTTTGCACTTCATTTTGTCTCAAGGGTAAAAATCCACTTGATAGTAAATGGGAAAAAAAAAATCTCTCAATGAATTTAAAAATTAGAAGGATTTATCCTTCTTATTATATTGTCTCTATACTTGTAGCAGAAACCTTCTATATCTTACACTGTCATACTTATTCATGGGAAATAATTAATGTTTAACTTTCTCAAAACTGAATTCTACTAGTGTACTTCCAGGCCATAAGATAATAGGTTTCTGAAGCACTATAAGAAATGTCTCCAGTTAATCCAAAGTCACAAATATCTGCGCTATATACATGGAATATAGAATGTGGAATAACCTTATAATAAAAAGAAGAGGAAGAAAAGAGTATAGTAATTGAAGATTGGTCTTTTCATTTTACTTTAGAGGCATTTTATTTAGTAATATATGTCCATTATACTTCTTCTTAACCATACTAAAACTCTATCCCTACATTAAAAGCATCATTGATTCTATTCTTATGCATCTGCCACGTGTGTGGTGCCACCTGTTCTGTCACAGCATAGCTCCAACACCTGGCCTTCCTCCTTTCTGTATTATTCATCAAGCACATGTGTAGAGGTTTTATGTTTGCAATCTGTTCCTCATGTGAATCCTCAATTTTTTGTGAAGTTGTGATGTATAGGGGGTTAAGAATAGAACTAGAGAGATCAGTTGGCTTTACGTATAGCCTGCCTAGGTGTCTGCCTATATAGTGTGATCTGAAATCTGCCTGCAAGCTAGCACATCCTGAAATATGCCTCAGTCAATCCAAAATGATGCCTGGAATGTGCCAGTAGAGCAGAAATGCACTTCTTATTTCTATACATTTTACTTTCTCAAACAGTAAGTTGAGGAAAAATAATTATGTAATTCAATTAGAATTAGAAAGAGATATAAAAGTCAACTATTATAGTGGGTATAAGGTAAATGGAGTTATTGTGATTTTGAGTATAATGACACAAAAATCTCAGAAAATAATAAATAAGAAGCAGTAGCATTTGTAAAAGAAAAACTAATATGTAACCACAATTAACCTTTTGGTGTTCTTGATTCTTAACTCTGTGTGTGCATATGTTTGAAATAAATATATGTACATATATATATACGTATATATATATATATACGTATATATATATGTATATATATATGTCATATCTATTTAATTTAAAACAGATTTATCTTGAAATAACATGATAAAACATACATGATTATGGATTTATTATTTTCATAAAAAAGTGGTTTCTTATTTGACAAACTTTTGTTTGTCATTTTGTTCTCAGGGCTTGATTTAGTGTCTAGTACATAATACAGTATCTATTTAATAAACTAAAAACTTGCTTGTATACATGATATATATTTGTTGAATTATTTTCTTTAAAAGCTGTTTTCTTTACTATACCAGAGAAGCCTAAATCTGTGGTCTTACTCACTGGTTAGCAATAACTAAAATTATGACTGTGGGTCTCCACAGGAAATACACTGCTTTCTAAACTATGTTTTTATAAATCAGTAGAGAAAAGCTATTTCCATTTTCATAAAATGGGATGTGGAGGCATTCTAGGTTTTTAGTGTATGGAACCAGAGGTGCTTGGAATCCTGTTAGGCATGGGACTATCCTGTATACCAAATAATTATTTTGCATTTTCTATGACACTTGTATGTCCCAATGTCTATGAATATAAATTAAAAACTTCTTTGTTAGTATCTGAGCATAGAAATCAACTTTGTTTTATACAAAAAATCCTTGTGCATATTTTATTATAAATTTAATTCTAAAATCCAACTGTCTTGTGAATTAGGGGGAGTTTGTTCTTCATTTTATTCAGAACTTTATCATAGTGATTCATTATTTAAGTAAATCAACCTACTAATGGTTACTTTACTATTGTACTGGATCAACAATATTAAAATATGGTTTGTTTTCACATGGTGATTGCAGCTGCAAATGTGAGTAGTTCATTATTATTTAGTTTAATAGTACCTAAGCATATTAAAATGCATATTTACTATGAAGTATTTATATTTAGTTCTTTTTATTATTAGAGTATTATATTTATTTGGAAAAGTATGTGCATAAATAGATTATATTATCCTTAAATTAACTTTTAAGAGAGTGTCATGGGTTGAATTTTGTCTCCAAAAATGATAGGTTGGGGCTTCCCTGGTGGTGCAGTGGTTGAGAGTCTGCCTGCCAATGCAGGGGACACAGGTTCATGCCCAGGTCCAGGAAGATCCCACATACCATGGAGCGGCTGGGCTGTGAGCCATGGCTGCTGAGCCTGTGCGTCCGGAGCCTGTGCTCCACAATGGGAGAGGCCACAACAGTGAGAGGCCCGCGTACCGCAAAAAAAAAAAAAAAAAAAAAAAAAAGATAGGTTGAAGTTCTAATCCCAGGTGATTGTCTGTGGGATATCTGTGAATGATGTCTGTGAATGTCTACCTGTACATAGGTTCTTTGCAGGTGTAGTCAAGTTAAGAATGAGTCATATTGGATTAGGGTGAACTCCAAGGATTGATGTCTTAATAAGAGAAAGGAGAAGGAAATTCACATACAGAAACAGAGAGATACACAGATACTTAGGGGAGAAGGCCCTGTGATGACAGAGGTAGAAATTGGAATTATGCTGCCACAAACCAAGGAATACCAAGGATTGCCAGATTGTCCCTCTAGAAGACAGGAAGAGGCAAGAAAGAATTGTTCCCTAGAGGCTTCAGAGGGATCATGGCCCTACTAACATCTTGACTTTAGACTTCTCACCTCCAAAACTATAAGATAATACATATCTCCTGTTCTAAACCACTCATTTTGTGGTACTTTGTTGTGACAGTTCTAGGAAACTAATACAGAGAGTAAAAGCGGTGTTAAGAAGTGTTTTCAAGGAAAAGATGAAGATTGGGTTCACAGCAAGGAAAACCATGGAAATATTCATAAATTTTTATAGACTGTACTGTTGACTTTCATGACACTTCAGGATGTGCTGAGAACTTACTTTTTCCAACTGATCATTTCACAACTACCCTTGTTGCAATTTACCATTATCTGAACACACACAACATCTTTACGTGTGCTCAAAATTCTGCTGGAAATGATAATCCCCTTATCTCTTTGTGGTTAAATAATATCTCATACAGCACATCTCAAAGGCAAACAAACGCCCTCATCTGTATCCTACCAACCACGTGTGTTGCTAGTATGATACTTTGTGTTTTCTTTTTTTATAAGAAGTAAACAAGCATATACTGACTTGTATTATATTTTCATTATACAAATATATTTTTCCATAATTTTTTGAGAACAGAAACTACATCTTATTGATCTTTGAATCCTCAACTTCACTGACCATAGTACTTTGAATACTATTTGTAATCAATTAAATAGTTAGATAGATAGATAGATAGATAGACAGATAGATAGATAACTGTGTGTTACAGAAAAAGTGTTTTTAAAAGAAGAGCTCTAGAAGATTAACTATTTTTCTGGGAGAGTGTCAAAAAATGGAATCATAAAAATTTAAACAATAAAAGAATTTGAGGATGACCATTAAAGAATAAGACTAAGAAAACATTTGATTTAAAAATATGAGAAACAGTGAATAAAAGATGCATATGACAGGAGCAAAAGCATATTTTGTCCAAGGTAGGCAAGGCAGAAAGCAAAATTTACATTTCCTGTCAGTGCCTATCATGTTTATGCATAGATGGCCAAGACCTGGGAGTGACCTTCATGATGTCATTAGATGATGGACCTGAGTGACTTAACATTTCTAACAAGTTATGTAATCCGTGCCCCCCAAAAACATATTTATGCATCTCCCTTCCTCTTCCTCTTCCTCCCTTCCACTTCGGATGTGAAGACTAGTGTCATTGCTTCAGAATTAGGCTATTTCAACAAATAAGGCAATTTTATTATAGATATCAGCTGCAACACATATTTGGTAAATCTTAATAACATCCTTCTACACCTACACAATAAATTACTAGTAAAGACTGCTCTAGCTGTGACATTTTCACTATTTGCATTATCATAAACTCTGACATAGGTATATAGTCCAAATTTGAAAAGAAAAGCTTTTACAAACATTATGACATTTGATTGAATTGACTAACTTAAAAAGCATGCATTATTAAAATATTTTCTAACATCAGATTTATGTTTATAATTTGTAACTAGCACTCTTCCCTCAAGATAGCTAATATGTTATTTCTGTATACTGATTTTCTATGTGTCTTTCTCTCTCTTTCTCTCTGTCCTCCACAGTTAGTGACTTAAATTGTCAAGTTAAAACTTTAATTTCCTCACACTCATTGTTCCTCAGTGCACTATTCATAACCTATAAAGAGATGAACATGGCATTTTATAGTCAAATTTGAATATATTTTTATAAAACAATATTTTAAAATCACTCATTTATTCTTATTCACTAAGCTATTTGTATTTTGGAGAAGATTCCCTGATGTCTTTAAACCAAAGATATAAATGTAAATAACTGGAATCTCTGGAATTTTAAACGGCATAGAAACTAACTGGGTAGATGACCCCATGAAAATTTCTCAATAACACAGGCTGCCTGGGGCTCCACTCCATCTATCTACTTGATCTGACTTCTATCTCAGGTGTTGTCGTTGTGTTTTGTTTGTTTTTTTCTTTTAATTTTGTCAGAGCTCATATATTTTCTTTCAGTGCTTAAGTGAGGATAAAACAGTTGAAAATCATAAATGATTATAAAAATAGCTAATAGTGTATTAGTTGTACAGCAAATTTTAATAATTTCACTGAGCAATAAATCTTTTAAACCAGTGTTTAAGAACTGGAGGTCATTTTGCCTTCCAGGAGACATTTGGCAGTGTCTGGAGACATTTTTGTTTGTCACTACAGAGTAGTGCTCCTGGAATCTAATAGATAGAATCCAGGGATGCTTCTAAACATCCTACAATGCACAGAAATTCTCCCTGCAAGAAAGAATTTTCTGGTCCAAATGTCAATGGGACATTGACATTGTCATTGTCAATACTGAGAAATTATTATTTAGTCTTTTCACAATTCCTATGAGATAGGTAGAGGTTGCCTCTAGTTTAGTGACTGAAAAACATGAAGTGATTATAAGGTTAACAATTTGACAAGATCACAAAGGAAATAAATTATTGAGCTAGAATATAAACCTAGACAAACTTAAGCAGTTTGGCAAAATATACATGGTTGTAGCAACTGCTATGCTGTCTCACTGACACTATGATAGACAACTTAAGGAATGACTTGCAATGACACTTAACTCCTGGTGTTCACACTATTGTATAATACCTTCTGGGTGTAATATGGAGCTAATAACTTGTTTTTAGAATGGAAGGCAGCAAAAATGTTGGAAGATCACTTCTAGCATTAGGTTATGAAAGACAGTGACTTCTGATTGTGGTTTTGATTTGCATTTCCTGGATGATTAGTGATATTGAACACTTTTTCATGCACCTGTTGGCCACTTTTATGCCTTCTTTGGAAAACTGTCTACTCAAGTCCATAGCCTACTTTTTAATCAGGTTGTTGCATTTTTGCTATTGAATTACAGGAATTCTGTATATATTTTGAAGATTAACTCCTTATTTTATATATGGTTTGCAAATATGGTCTCTCTTTCTGTAGGCTCCCTTTCCACTGTCAGTTTTTTCCTTTGGTGTGTGTAAACATTTTGTTTTATGTAGTCCCACTTATTTATTTTTGTTTCTGTTGCCTGTGATTTGCTGTCGTATCATGGAATCATAACCAAATTAACTCAGAAAGAGAAAGACAACTTATCACTTATATGTGGAATTAAAATATGACACAAATACACTTATCTATGAAAGAGTACCAGACTCACAGACATAGAGAACAAACTTGTGGATGTCAAATGGGTGGGGGTTGGGGGAAGGATGGATTGGGAGTTTGGGACTAATATATGCAAACTATTATATATAGGATGGATAAACAATAAGGTCCTATTGTCTAGCACAGGGAACTATATTCAATATCCTGTAAAAAACATAATGGAAAAGAATTTGAATAAGAATATATATATATATATATATATATATATACACATACATATATGTATATATATAGATAATTGAATCACTTTGCTGTACACAAGAAACTAACACATTTTAAAACAATGATACTTCAATAAAATAAATTTTTTAAAGTTTTAAAGCATGAAATCATAGCTGAAACCAATGTTATGAAGCTTCCCTTTATGTTCTCTTTTAGTAGTTTTATAGTTTCAGATCTTACATTAGAGTCTTAATTCTATTTTGAGTTAATTTTTGTATATGGTAGTGTAAGATAAAGGGCTAATTTTCTTCCTTTGATTGTGTATTTCCAGTTTTGCTTGTATCAATTTGTTGAAGAGGCTGTCCTTTCCATGTAGTGTATTCCTGGCACAATGCCAAAGATAATTGATCCTATATTAAAGAACTTAACTCTGGGCTCTCTATTCTGTCCTATTGATCTATGTTTCTCTTTATGCCAATGCCATACTGTTTTGTTTCGATTACTGTAGCTTTGTAATATAGTCTGAAATCAGGAAGTGTGAGATCCCCAGATTTGTCTTTCTAAGGATTAAATTGGTTATTCATGGTCTTTTGTGGTCCATATGAATGGTAGAATTTTTTCTTCTATTTCTGAAAAAAATGTCTTTAGGATTTTGGTCGGAATTTTATTGATCTGTATATCACTTTGGGTAGTATGGAGATTTTAACATTAAGTCTTTCAATCCATGAACATAGGAAGCCTTTCCATTTCTTTGTATCTTCTATAATTTATTTCATCAATCTTTCATAGTTTTTAGTACATAAGTCTTTCATCTCCTTAAAAATAGAACGTCCATATAACCCAGCAAAACCAGTTCTGGGTATTGATGCAAAAATATTGAAAACAGAATTCCAAAGAGATATTTGCACTCCCAGTTTCATTGTAGCACTATCCATAATAGCCAAGTTGTAGAAACAACATAAATATCTATCAACAGATAAATAAAGAAAATGTGATATGTACATACCATGGAACATTATTCAGCCTTAAAAAGAAGGGAATTCTGCAATATGCAACAACCAGGATGAAATTTGAAAACATTAATGTAAGTGAAATAAGTCAATCACAGAAAGGCAATATTTTTGTTTTTTTGTTTTAATTTAATATTTATTTATTTATTTATTTTTGGCTGCATTGGGTCTTCATTGCTGCATGTGGGCTTTCTCTAGTTGCGGTGAGTGGGGACTACTCTTCATTATGGAGTGCAGGTTTCTCATTGCAGTGGCTTTTCTTGTTGTGAAGCATGGGCTCTAGGCACATGTGCTTCAGTAGCTGTGGCATGTGTGCTTCAGTAGTTGTGGCATGTGGGCTCTAAATCACAGGCTCAGTAGTTGTGGCACCTGGACTTAGTTGCTCCATGGCATGTGGAGTCTTCCCAGACCAGGGCTCAAACCTGTGTCCCTTGCATTGGCAGGCGGATTCTTAACCACTGTGCCACAAGGGAAGTCAAAGACAAGTATTAATACTTCATGATTCAACGTATATGAGGTATCTAAAATGGTTAAATTCACAGAATCAGTGAGTGGAATGGTCATTACCAGGGACTGGTAGGAGGGGGAAGGGTACAGTTACTAATAAACTGGTATAAAGTTTCAGTTAAGCATGATGGCAAAGCTTTAGATATCTGTTGTGCAATATGGCATTTACAGTCGATTTTAATGTATCATGCACTTAATTTTTTTTTAAACGTTAGATCTCATCTTAAGTGTCCTTATCACAGAAATATAAAATAATTTTTTAAATAAAACATTTTCTTTTTTTTTAAATGACTGTCTTTTTTCATTTAAAAGTCATTTAAAAATGAATTTAAAAATGACTTTTTTCTTTTTTTTAATTAAAACACAGTTTATTTACATCATTATATTAGTTTCAGGTGTACAGCACAGTGATTCAATATTTTTATAGATTATACTCCACTTAAAATTATTATAAAATATTGGATATGTTCCCTGGGTTGTACAATATATACTTGTACCTTATTTATTTTATACATAATAGTTTGTGCCTCTTAATGCCCTATGCTCATCTTGCCTCACTCCCTTCTCTCTCCATTGGTAACCACTAGTTTGATCTCCATATCTGTGAGTCTTTTTTCTGTTATATTCATTTGTTTATTTATTATTTTTTTAGATAAGTTCACTTAAAATGCATCTTTGAAAAATGTTCACAGCATTTTATATCTTTTTTAGAGAAAGAAAGTACACTGTAAGCTATATATATAAAGTACCTTTAAACTGCTTCCTGCACATTATTGGTGTAAATAAATTAATGAAGTAAAATAATTTAGTGGATATTTAATATTATCAATGGCAATGTAACTGTCATAAGTACTACAGCATTAATGCATATACAAGTCATCTTTTAAATGTAACATGTCAATAACAATGATTATAGATCAAAAGTTTTATTGTTATTTTGTTATTGTCATAAGTGCTGATGTAAGTTAAATAATAGCTAATAAATATTATAATTGTTCAATCCCCAAAATATGTAACCTGGTTTTAAAGTCTAAAGAAAAGAACATTAGTTAACAAAATTGGCAGAAGATAGTGAGTAACTTAACCACTCTTTTTGTAAAATTACATATCTTCTAACTGAATATTCTTGATCAAGATTGTAAATATACATAACCTACAAGTTTGATTTACTTCTCTCATCATATGAAACTTTAGGGCCCTGCTCTGTCAGTATTCTGCAGAAATCAAGCATAAAGACAAGCTCTTCTTGTGTAATTTACAGCTATGATTTATTATTGTAGTTATAATTCTTAAATATTTATTAATTAACTATAAGTAAAATAGGAGCAGGAACATTGCTGTGTCTTGAGCTCTCCAAACAGTGTCTGGTACACAGTAACACCCAGTCTATATTTGCTATCATATTAAAACTGTAACTGTTTTAAAACTATATTAAACTGTATTTAAACTTTTTAATCACAATAAAAAATACACAATAATATAAAAAAATCAACAATAAAAATGTAAAAAAGAAAAATTATGATTCATTAATACAGCAATAATGTAAGGCTTTCTAGTTATGTTTCTGTGTATATTAGTTAATTCAATTGTGAATTAATCAAAAATCTGTGTTAAATGCCTACTCTGTGTCAAGCACAATATTAGACTCTAAGGACACACTATTGGAAAAGAAAGAAAACAGACATTTTTATACTAATGGACTCTTATAGAAGAGTTGGAAAGACAGAAATTAAACTAATTAAAATATAGTTATATACTAAATTAAGTGCTTTAAGAAAGCAGGGTTCTATGAGACAGGAAGATCATTTTTTTAGGAGGAAGTTGTCAAGGAAAACCTTGTAGAGGAAGAGACATTTCAAGTTATTACAGAATGGTGAATGGCTGTTACCAAAAAGACAGACAGAGAAGTGTTCCAAGCAGCAAGTACAAAAAGTACAGGCTCCAAAGTTTCAGGGGGAAGCCATAATCTTGCTAGAATCTTGGATCAATATCTACTAATTATTAAAGGGCTGATGGAACCATGTTAAGAACAAATGATCTCCAAGTACATTTGAGCAGTTAACCTACAAAATTTAAAGAATTTAAGGATGTCTTGTCCTAACACCACTTTATGCTCCACTTTTATCCTAATAAAAGTGATGCATTGCATTATTGTATTCTTTAATTTTTTTTGTTAATTATGAAAATGTGTTCTTTACCAAGTCTTAAAGTGCTGCCAATTTATATGCTGTGAGGCTGCCCCTTGACCTCCAGGTACCAGAATGTTCACAACCATTTGTCTCGAGGAAATGTGGTTATGATAATCAGAAAGCTGCTAGGCACAGAAGTCACTTAAAAAGTGCCGCCCAAAGGCCTTTTATATGTCTTCTTTTAGAAAAAAATAAATGTAGTTTTACCATGATCGCTGGTGCCTGAAAACACAATAAAACTTTCCCCATAGCCTTCCCAGTTCCAATATCATATTCTTTTTTTCCCCTTTACAAAATTACTCTAACTGTACTCGAATCTTTCAAATAGCAAATCCGTTAGTACATTTGGGAGACTATTAGATTTTATTCCATGTTTTTAATACATATTACTTTAGTACTTATTTTTTGTAAAATCTTTGGAATTCAGCCACAACTAAATATAGACACAACCCTTCTCTAGTAGAATTTGGGGTGATATAAGAACAATTAAAATAGGTAATTATACTAAGGTGCAAAAAGTATTGTGATGGGTTAATATTGGATGAAATAAAAGTGAAAAAACAGGTAGAACTTAGTCTTAGGGCCAGAAAAGTGTTCTAGAGGAATCCCTATTTAAAGGAAAGACTTGAAATTTAAATATGAATTGCTCAGAAAAAGTGGAGAAATGCGGGGAAGTATGGGTGGTGAGGGAATGGATAATAAAAGACTCATTTTTGTATATAATATATGTGCAAAACTTAAAAGGAAGAGACAGCAGGTCACTTTGGTGGGCAAAGATAGTTCAGTATATCTGAGGTACAGAGTTTATGGGTATTGAATGTGTGATAGAGAAAAGGCAAGAGATGAGGTTGGAGAGAAAGGAAAATCTTTATGATATAAGACCCCATAAGGCAGGTAGACTTATTCTTAAGACAATGGGAATCCAAAGAAGGAAATACAGCTGTGCAGAAATGATTTAAATGACGATCTTACTACAGTGTTCAAATTGAATAAACCCATTTAACAGTCTGTTGTACTAATTCAGGCAAGAGATGATCTGATCATTGTCCTTACTAGACAGATGAGTAGAGATGAATTTGCTAGATGCTTAGGAAATGAAAATGTCAGTACTTGGTGTTTGAATAGTGTCAATAAGGGCAAAAAAAGAAATAACTAATAAGTTCCAGGTTTTTAGCTTTGAAAATAGGTTTAAAAATGGAGTCATTTATTGTGAGGAGAGAACCTCATGTTAGAACTAAATATAAAATATTTAATTTTGATTGTATATGGTGATGTGTCAAGCAGAAATGACCAATGAGCAAGAAGCTATAATTTCTACCATTTTTCAGAGTAAAGTGGAATGTGTTAATCTTCTGAAAATATTAATGTACTTCCTTCAGTAATTTTTCTGCAATGTTGATCCATTTCATACAAAGGGATAGATTACTTATGCCTAAAGGTTGTTTCACAACTGCTCTTAAGACAGAAAATGAGATAATATGGAGGAGCCAAGGTAAGACATGAGATGCTAACTTATGAGGTGGGTGAGTTAGACAATGAGTTATCTGGAAGTACCTTGAATTATGGTACCTTATAAATGTTTCAATAGCAATTACATTCACCTGTATTTTGTGTGGCAATACTCAAAGCTACCCATGTGTTCTTCTGGAAATCTCTTTCTTTACCAAGATTGGCATGATATAACTTTTTGATGTTTTTGATAACTTTCCAGGCACCTCTGTATTCTCTGGACAAGTCAAAGAGAAAGACTGTGGAAGAAAAATTTGGAGAGAGTGTGGGAATAAATAGAAGAACAGGAATGTTCTCTTTTGTGAGGACGCATCTTCTTCAACTGCAATTTTCAATCCTGGATGTACAAGGGATAAGCCGTGGAAGTTTTAAAACCTCCTTGTTCTAGGGCCACCTAATAAGTACAAAATCAGTAGCTGTGGATTCAGGTGCCAGGCATAGTTCCCTTTTAAAAAGCCCCATTATTTTTCTTGAGAACTACCCTTTATTAGGAGCAGCCAGTTTATAATTTCTATTGAAAAGGGGAAAATTCAGGAAAGATTAAAATATGTTTGATACATATTTTTTCTTTTTAGAAATATTATAATTTATTTGGCCACACCACAAAGCTTGCAGGATCTTAGTTTCCCAACTAGGGATCGAACCCTGGACCCTGACAGTGAGAGCACCAAATCCTAACTACCGGAATGTGAGGGAATTCCAGAAATATTATAATTTTTAAGTGTGAAATGTCATAAGGACAATTGTACTTAAACATATTGGCTTATTATTTTCCTAACAAATAAGGGTTTTCTTTTGGGAACACAATTCCTGAAAGCACAACAGTAATGTTATCTACCTTGAATCTAATGCTGATTCCTTGAAAAAATTTTGTTTTTTAATAAAACCTATTAATGGTGATTTGTTTTCTTTCTTTGAGTGATATTATAGGCCATTTAATAATACATAATATGTAACAATGCATAATATGTAGTTTGTCTCAGACTAAGATTGGTTAAGTATCCTTAAAAATAATATTTTTTTCATAGAAATAAGACAAAGAACAAAAATAAATCCTAATTATAATATTTTGAAAAAACACTATTTTATATCAACTACTCCTTAGATAACCAACTGGAGTAAGAATATATACTGTATTTAGAAAAAGGTCTGCCCCAGGACCCACAATTTCTAGTTTACTTTTTCTTCTTCTCAGGGAAAGCCAGGCAGTGATCATAACGCTTTGGTGCTCCAGACCAAAGCAGAGCTACACCAAAGCAGAAAGAAGGGGTAAAATTAAAACAAGACTGACTGAGTTTTTCTGTACTTTTTGTGCTTGGGTTTCCTTACCTTAAAAATGATGAATCTCTTCAACCTGATTTTATTAAGCTAAGTTAGCTATGAGTTGCTTATAATAGTTTAAAATTTCTCTCTGATTTTCTAATCAAAGATCCCTGACTTAAATAAATCTTATACTTCAGCATCTGAATGAGTACTATAATTTAATTAAAGTTAATAGGATTCCATAGAGTTTTTACCTATTACACTAAGATAAAAGCTGAACACTGGAACTTTAGGAGGACAAGCTGAGCTCCATCCACCCAGAGCCACCCAAAGAAGTTATTTAAAAATATATTTGTTGGCAGACATAGAAGACATAGCCTCTCTCCAGATAAAAATCAACAATATTTTGAAACACACATAACATTTTGAAGAATATCTATTATTGTGTTGATAACATAACAAACATTATTATATATTAATGTAAAACCAAATAGACATCTTTGTTAAGTGGGATTTAATGTGTAGGTCATCTTTTCCAAATATTTATATTGCTTATTCTAACAAAAGTTATATCAGCAAAACATTGTTGCTATAAACTACCAAGTGAGAATGGAAATTGATTTGTTATATAAAAATCAACTCAAAAATATTTGTTTAAATTCTGTTTTTACATTAGAATAAAATTAAGCTAAAATAAAATTAATTATATTATATAGTTCTTACTCTGAGTGTGATATTCCAGCAACCTCATTTCTATGTAATTATTTTACCATGTGCTTAAACAAATAAAAATAAAATATAATGAAAAATCTTTGAATAGTTATGCTCAAGGTAGGTAACAAAATATAGTACCATAACCTGATGTAAACTAAATAGATTCATATGAGGATGCACCTTTGAAAATGAAGTATGTAGATGACAGTAGCCTTAATTTGTTACCAACATTATATTTTTTAACTATTATTTATTGAGTGCCTACTATAAACCTGAAACAGAGATAGAGTAGTGACAATATCAGGCAAAGCAGAGAGCGTACAGTCTAGTGAGAAAACTGTTAAAACCATATGCTTACTTTATTAGCCTATATATATATATATATATATATATATATATATATTCTACTTCAACCTTCTTTAAAATGTGTAAAAATTTAACATTATTCATAATTTTATCTAAACTATGAAGCATATGTGGAAATATGCCACATAATTAATAATAAAAGTGTTTTAGATCCAAGTATATATTTTCTCCATAGCCCCTTTGGACAAGTGGTAAAATGAATTATCATTTAAAATGACAAATAATATTTATGGAGTCTGGAAAATAAGGAAAATTGTAGTACTGACTTTACCAGAAAGAAATATAAGACTTAAGACTCTAATACAAACTTGTTTCCTATTTTTAGGCAATTATAACACCTTAAAAAATCAGCATATAGGAAAATGTTTTTATAGTTGCCTACTTACAGCACAAGTATTAACATTGTGTTAAGTATCCTACCCATAGGTCTCTGAGCTCCCTCGAAGTCCTGTCATGATTTTGATCTGCTATGCCAAAGTCTACTTCTAGTTAACTCACAGTCTGTGCATTTAGTGATTCTGATACAAAAGCATTCTGAATGACTTCATGGAATTTAAAATTCATATAGATTGTCTAAAAACCATGTTACTTGTTTTCATGTGGAGACTTATCAGCAAAGAAAGGAAAGTTTCCCCAGAAACATTCAAATTGATTAAAGAAATGTCAATCATGCCTATCCACTAGAAAGGGAAGGTAACCCCAGAACCATTCTCAATTTAGACAAGATAGCATATTAGCGTTAAGTTGATGACTCTCTGCCCACACCTCCACCAGGAAGAGTATTAAACCACACTTATCATAGAAAATTAAAAAATAGACGAGATTAGTATTTTTTATGTGTGTGTGTGTGTGTGTGTGTGTGGTGGTTGGAAAGGTGGGATTTGCTGTAAAGAAATCTGGGAAGAAAGCAAGAGAGTTGCCATGGGCTGAGTTTTCTAGCAGTGTCCTTCCTATTCCCAGGTTTGCCCCATTCATCACCCGTTCAGAATAAGAAAATATAAATGCCCAGATCAGGAGTGATAATCAAACAGTATGAACCCAGGAGAAGTGTGGAGAAGATAATGAAAGGGGAAATCTAACAAGTTAGGTCCTAAGCTAATGACACTCCCCAAGCCAAAGGGTCACAAAATTACAATTGATTCACATTTTCAGGAAAAAATAAAGTTCTCAGAATACAACTTCTGAAAGTTTTACTTGATTCACTGTCATTTCTTTAAGGAGAGAATATGGCAAATAGAGTGTGGTTGAGTCTGGGCTGAGAATGGAAGAATCCCCCTTCCCACAGGCACTTAATAATATTGCCAACCCACTCTCAGCTATCTAGGAAAGCAGTATTAGGTGGGTTCTAGTCCTTCACCCCTCCTTCTACATACTCATTTTGTGTTTTGGTTTAAAATTGTCTCAACCTAAGAGGACCTTACAAAAAAATTAATAAATTGCAAGTGGTGCATGAACTGTAAAAGAAATATCAAAAGCTGATTAGTGTATGGCATGTTATTAATTAAATGGAGGCAAACTAATCCAGAGTTATAAAAATCATAAATAAACACCCTAATAAGACATCTCTGAATTTTACCTCAGAGATGTAGTAAGCTGGAAAGAGGTTTGCTCTCATCCTTACAATAAGGAGAAAGATGGAAAAATTGCAAAGTTATTTTTTTTTCTAACATATCAGGGAGGTTTCAGGCAAACCATATAAACTTAAAATATAAGGAGTGATAGACACCTGCAGGTAAAAACAGGACATAAATATTTGCTCGCCTGGGGTACATACTGCCATGTGCCATATAAGCCAGTTAAAAAACACAGCTGAAAAAATTTAATCAATTTCTAAACCTAAGTGTGAATTATGTGAGAACTTGAAATCTGTGGCATCTGCTCTTGTAGGGGGATTCACACCTATTTGCATGCTTTTCCTCTTTTAACCCCATAAGGAATTGGCAGATAGAAGTGGAGATAATCCTAAGAATGCCTTTATGGTGATGCTGGCTGGGACAGGGAAATAGCAGGTATTGCTGAAGTTCTACACAGACCATTCCATCCCCTCATTCTTCAAACAAAATGTTTAATCTGTAGAGGGAAGAACAACAAAAATCGTTGCCTTGGAACACTGGTGCAAATACATTGCACATTGGGGAGAGAGAACAAGGGTAAAAGTAACAAAAAGAGATAATAACTCTGAACAGTAATATATGCTGGGTCCAGAACTATCATTTTAGAAGAAAACTTGCTCAGGTAATAGTCCCCCCCCCCCCCCCAAGACCCAGGGACAACATGCCTGTCTGAAACTGAGGCTTAATCAGAACATTAGAGAATGCCCCACTTTTCTGCCCCCACCACCATATGAACAAGCGGCGAGTAAAAATGATAGTGTAACAGAGATGAGAGAGCTGCAAAAGGCAGAACTTCTCTGGGATACAGTATGAAGGAAGGACTGAAAAGCCAAGAGGGTAACAGCCATTAAGGAAGAAAACCTCTGGTCCTGCAGGTATGTTCATCAAATGAATACTATCACAGGTGTGTTGTACCAGAGAATCCACATCTAAAATGACAATGCTGAAAATAATGAGCTTAATGTTTGTCACAGTTTGATATAGCCATCCAAGGATTCTATGGAATTATCGGCTGCTTTAGTGGCAGAAAGGCCCCTTTTATACCAAATGGATACATATTAAATCTATTCAACACTGGTTGTACCATATTTTGATTTCTGTTGCAAACCTGAAGGGCAACATTTTAGAGAGGCCTACTGCAAGCAAACGTTCAATAGGTTGTAATTTAATGTGATAGTACCCAAAACCATTCAAAATGAATTTGTTTGAAAAATCAAGGCATGTTTAACCATGAGAAAGAAAAGCCTATGGAAGATATCCTATGTGTTCAAAACCACTGAGAGGATTTTCAGATGGAAGATTCCACATTTTGTGTATGACATTGAAGGATAGACATCATTAGAAGCAATGTGAATAAATCATTGAGATATATGCTTTCATTCAGAAATAACTTAATTCATCATAGTAGCCTAAAGATAAATATACCACTTTGGAGTTGTATCATTAATGATACTCAAGTATATGTTAGATAATCAATATTGGGAAATATTATTAAGTAATTTACCATTATTAGATGAAATTATATTTAATACCACTGATTGTATTACTGTATCACAGGTGACACATATTCCAAGTTTTTCAATTCAAATTTTATATTGATGTCTTTTGAGAAAGAAAACTTGTGATGATATTTAGGTTAAAAATTCTATGTAATATTAGATGCTAGAAATTTCCTAAGTTAAATTATTTGGCAGTAGTGCTAACTTTTTAGTTCAATGGAAATACAAAATTCAGAAGAGAACAATGTAAACAATTCAGAAAAATTCTTTTCAAAATGGACAAGAGATTTTTTTTATTTATTAAATATACTAAAAATAGTGAAGCTACTTTGTATTATGTACTGCTTATGTTTTAAGAATGCACTCTCTTCTAAAGGAAAGAGACATCAATACATTCCATGAATCATCCTTCAGACAGGAAGCACTCCGATTTGCCAATATCAGTGAAGGTGATTCTCTCATTAGTTTTCTTTTTGTCTCTGTCTTCCACAAGATTTAGATACATTTACATTTGACACTCAAAGAATATATCGTAGCTTATATTTAAATAAGAAAAACTCTATAATTTAAAGGAAAATTTGACAATGTTTTGTACCTTGTGTTTATAGGGAAGACTTCATGAAACAAGATGTAGAACTAAAAATGACTTTTGGTTTTGCTTCTGCAAAAAAAGGAATTTGCTGTCAGGAATAACAGAATGTGAAACAAGACTTGCAACTCATCAATACAATTTTTGTTTAACCTGCAGCAGAGTTGGCTGAACAAATGTGGTGGGATTTGTGTGCAGGAAGGGAAAAGTATTCTGGATTCACACAAAAGGGCTATTTGTTCACTGCAGAGTCCTGTGGGATGTGTATGGTGACAAAGCAACACCTGTAAACCTGACTTATTCTCCTGAGTTGAAAAAGCACAAGGACATTATCCGTCTATGTTTCCCAGTAAGAGATTGCCTGGCATTAAATTTAAAAATAAATATTATTAAAAAAAACATGTAGCACTATTTTTTAAATAAAATTAGATCAATTAATTATTAAAACTCTAGGTTGAAGTAAAATCCAATGAAACAGCAACTGAGTTTACTTAATAAACACAAATGAACTACTTGTTTTTACTATTTTAATAATTTTTCAATAATAATTATATTCATTCATATACTTATATTTCATTTAATTCACATAAATGCCAACACATCCAAACCTAACAGTTTTAAGCAACTTTGGGGAAAATGAACAGGCAAACTATATAATCAACTTTGTTTTCTGCAATGTTTCTGTTGTCTGTTACTTTTACATTTATCAATAATTTATGCAAATGAAACCAAGCTATAACATGGAATAGCTCCTTTCTTGATCAAGCACGTGCATCTTGTGTCCAAGAATGAAACCAAAACAAACAAACAAAGAAGCAAAAATCCCTGGTCACTCAACATAATGTACTTGGAAATGACACATACTCCCAATAGCCAATGGCACACACATTCCAATTAACAAAGCAGGTTGCATTGTTAAACCTTATATCAGTATAATTCTGCTGCAGGAGAGGGCCCAGGAGAAAAAGGAAAGAAATATTTTTAACCAATGATAGAATCCAGAACATATGTAGATAAAGATATAGTTATATCTTAACACTCATGTAGAGATCTCAGTTCACATCCTCATCCTCAATTTCAGATAAGTGTGCTGGAACTTAGTATGGAATTTTAACAGACTCTGGTTGGATAAGCCAGGTAGCTCTCCACAATTATTAACAGTTAATATACAAGAATAACAGCTCTTAATTGAAAGTGAAAAACAAAGGAAACACTGTCTTAAAAATCATAATTAAAAATTGCACTGAATTGTAAGCAAGTGTTTATTAACCTTCAACGTGGTTATGAGAAAATATAATTATGAGCACTAAAGGGGATGGACAAAATATACTGAGGGTGATCTCAGTGAGATTTTTAAAATTCATCAGTATCTTGAGAAATTGATTACATTGGTGTATATCATCAATAATGTGACAGTACCTATGACCCAAATCTCATAATCAGTGCATCATTAATTTACCTTAAGCTTCTCTTAAATTAACAATGAAGATTGTGGTATATTTGCCTCTTAATTTAAACATTTGCTTAAAAAAAAAATGAAATAGAGAAAAAGGTCCAAAGAAAAGAAAGGAGGAAAAATACTACATGCAGAACACCCAAAGAACTAGAAAAAAAAATTAAAAAGAAAAGAAGAAGATGTATATGTGAAAAATTATTTGGTAAATAGAACAATCTGATTTAAGAGCTGTCAATGACAGAACAAAAGGAGAGTAATAAGATAGGCAATTGATACCTTTGAGATAAATAAATACCATAGAAAACCTAGTGAGTATAGTTCATATATCTGCCAACACTTCCATCTTGGGTCAAGAAAAGCTGATTTGTTACCTAAATTGTGAGTGATGAGGATTAGGAAAATGCAGGGCCTTTGTAGGACTATAACAAAGAAAGGAAATTAAAAGTAAATAAATAAATAAACTGTGTATTCTTATATACAACTTACATACAATTCCTTTGTACCTAAAAGGGGATGATATGCTTTAATTGAGCAGTAAAATAGAATTAAAAAAAAATTATGTTCACATTGCGATTTCCTGAAGAAGAATAAAAAGGCAAGGAGTCCTAAGTTACAGACAGTCAACTATCAAAGAATATGCAAGCAGGAAGTCTTCCAAGAAGTATCAAAAAAAAAAAAGAAAGTATGATTTGAACAAATGGATTAATGAATAATAAGAAAACCTATCGTTTTTATGATTTTTTTTGTTTGTTTTAGTATTGAAAGACTTTAACATTGACTACCTATGCTGAGCTACAAAGGTTCTATATTCCCAAATCAGAGCATTTATTTTGACCCTTATGTTCAAAATAAGTGAATGTATATGTGAACTTCAAAGAAATAATAAGTGGGTGAATTTGTAAGTTTAAAGAAAATAACTTTTGAGATGTATTTTTCACAGATTATGATGAGATCTAGTTAGATTTTTATACAGTTATTCTATTTTTTGTTTGTTTGTTTTACCTTTGTTTTGCTCCTTTCCTGAGTGTATGGACACTGTTTTTTAAGTATCATGCTAGAAGTTTAGCAGGGGAGCTGTGTGTGTGGGGGGGTGGTTTATATTATAAGAAGACCACATGGTAAGTAGACCTAATTACAAAAGAATATTTAAAACTCTTCTTCCACCTTGTAACACACAGAAAATTTGAAGTTTGTGATGTACCTCTCAAGCAACCAGAGTAATGTTGTTGAAAACAGGATTTAACTGGAGATGGGAAGTAGTATTAGAAGATTTATATAGAGTTGAAGCTAGGCTTAATGTCAGTCCTTCCCCTCCCCAAAAATGTAAACACAACATTGACTTATAAGAAAGTAAAAAGTATTTAGGTACTCAGCCATAAAAAGAAAAGAAATTGAGTTATTTGTAGTGAGGTGGATGGACCTAGAGTCTGTCATACAGAGGGAAGTAAGTCAGAAAGAGAAAAACAAATACCGTATGCTAACACATATATATGGAGTCTAAGGGAAAAAAAAAATATTTAAAAATGGTCATGAAGAACCTAGGGGTAAGACAGAAAGAAAGACACAGACCTACTAGAGAATGGACTTGAGGATATGGGGAGGGGGAAGGGTAAGCTGTGACAAAGCGAGAGAGTGGCATGGACATATATACACTACCAAATGTAAAATAGATAGCTAGTGGGAAGCAGTCGCATAGCACAAGGAGATCAGCTCGGTGATTTGTGACCACCTAGGGGTGGGATAAGGAGGGTGGGAGGGAGGGAGACGCAAGAGGGAAGAGAAATGGGAACATATGTATATGTATAACTGATTCACTTTTTTATAAAGCAGAAATTAACAAACCATTGTAAAGCAGTTATACTCCAATAAAGATGTTAAAAAAAGTATTTATGTTTATAAAGTGAGGATGATAATATCTTTGTCATATTGTTACATTTCTTCACAGCTTACTTCATTTTTATGTTAGTCTTATTTAATTTTTGAAAACATACAGAAACTTTTAGAATCGAAAGAATCCCTAGGTAGCATATATCCATATCTCTCACTTTGAAGACAGTAGAAGAAAGTTTATAATGTCTGGATGAGGTGTGTAATGTCATGTAAGGAATTAGTAGCAGATCTGAAATTTTACTATAGTTGTTTTCTTTTTCTTTAAAACCATGGTAAATTGTGTTGTATCACATAATCTAATTTATGTTTACTTATACACACTTGGAAGTGGTTTACAATTTATCTAGGTTGCACTGAATGAAAATCACATACTATGTCTGTTCAGCAAATTATTTATCCTTAGTTCTGCATTTTCATGAAGTGCCAAGAGGCCAAAGAAAAAACTTCAATAATAGTGCTCTCTTTAGGTATATTGTACTCTGTCCTTGCTGCACATTACCAACCATATGAGTAGATGTTAGGATAAACAATCCTCTGTTGTAAAGGTACACAGATGGACACTTAAAGTAAAAGCATATTAACCTTACCTGCTTGTTATGGGCTGAATTGTGTTCCCTCCCAAATACAAATGTTCATTGATATATTCTAAATCCCAGTGCCTCAGAGTGTGGCCATATGTGGAGATGGGGGTTTGTCTTTGAAGAGATGATTAGGTTAAAATGAGATCTTTGAGGTGAACCCTAGTCCAATAGTATTTGTATCTTTGTAGAAACAGAAGACTTGGACACTATGTATAGACTCATGGAAGCTTAAAGCTGCACATGGTGCTTGTACACAAAAGATAACTTCTTATTTTTTCCTGCTTCTGAACTGGTTATTCCAGTGAAGGTGAAACAATGACAAGTGTATTTGTAGCAATAAATAAATAATAGAAACAAAAGGCCCAAAACAGTGAATTACATATGATGCATATTCACAAATTAAAACAGGCAGCATATTAGTTTGGTAAGGCTGCCATAAAAAAATTACCACTGACTGGCTTGCTTAAACAACAGAGATTTATTTTCTCACAGTTGTTCATGTTGGATGCCTGAGATGAAGGTATCAGAAAGATTGGTTTCTTCTGAGGCCTCCCTCCTTGGCTTGCAGATGTGTCTTCATGTGGTCATCCCTTTGCATGCACATGTGACTCATGTGTATGCTGTTATAGCTAAGAAGATGTGTTCAGGAACATAGCAATAGGTCTCGTTATCCTGTCTCATCTCAGACTGTTAGAATCCATCTCGCCTCAGAGTTCTGCTGACCATAATTCCTGACAGAAGGTCCATCATTCCAATTCAACCTAAAATATCATTTATATATATTTCCTAACCTAATCCAATCCTCCTTCCCTTCCTGCTCTCTCCATACTTCTTACTACTTAAAAACAACAACCTTGCCTATATTTGCACAATTTACTATTGTTCTGAAAATCCAGCTATCAATTGCACAATAACTTCCCCTATAGCCTCATTGATCTGAAACTATTTTTGTTGTTTTGCATACTAGTACTTGGAGGGTAAACTGATACCTCTTTTCTTGCAATTGTCGCTTCTGCTGGACCTTTTCTGTCCTAAAATATAGCAACAAAAACAACAATAAAAAAGTAACAACAAAATTTCTCTTTCATGTATATTACACAATGTTCAAACATTCTCACCTCTCTTAAATACATTCACCTATTTACCTCTTAGTCATTCTCTTCGCAATCACTGAAGAATTTAAATACGTTGTAATCTTTCTTCTCATCTCAAACTCTTATTTTCAGCAATATCAAAATCCACATGTATAACATTTCATCAGTTAGAATGCTCATTTCTCTATTAGTCTTCTTTTAGTTTCCTGAAGTAGACAAGCTCTTTTCTACATCAGAGCCTTTATACCTATTTCCCGAAATTATCTTTTCATGCACAAAATTTTAACGCTAACTACAGCTTAGAAAATATAGATTCTATATCATGACTTTTCTAGGTCAAAAAAGGTTATAAAGGAAGAAAAAGAAAGAAAGAAAAAGAGAGAGAGAAAGGAGAAAGAAAAAAGAAATAAAGAACAAAGGAAAGAAAGAAAGATCAGAAGGAGGAAGGATAGGATGGGATTTGGGCATTATGAGCAAAGGATGATTAATATAAAAGTGAAACCCCTAAAACTTTTTGAAGTATAGAGCAGGAAAGAAAATATAATCTATACCATATTTCCCATCCTACTTTTAATATACACAACTAGGCATGTTATTTTTAATCCACATGTCTTTAACGCTCTACTTTAAAAAAGTAAACCCCTTTGGCCATGCCCTAGATAAAATTCATTTTTAAAAGACTTTACCCAACTATGGCCTCAGGAAAAAAAAAAAAAAAAAATTAGCTACTGAAATACATAAATTTCAGAACTTGTGAAATGTGCATAATGGAACACAGAATGAAAGTGATGTCACCAAAATTTAGTGTCTGGCACTTTTTAGTCAGAAGACAAAGTTTAAGGGGAAGAGTATATCTAAAATTCATTGAAGTAACAGGACAAGGGTAACATAATGAACCATTTCCAAAGAATTAAAAGACCAATTTTTATTTTTTGTTATGAAAATATTGGCATGTTATGCTTCATAATTACGTCACATGTGAAGCCATACCAGGAGTCAAAGATAATTCAGGAAGTTGATTAAAAAATGTACCATTCAGCCATCTTGCTTTCAGCTTATCTGAACCTGACACTTGCAGCCGTTTGCCATGCATATTGAGGCAGTGAAATGATTTTTATTAAAACGCAGTTAGTGTAGTCAATTTGTTTCCAAAACTTGGTCTTGGCTAAAAGGGACATTTCTTCCTGAATATTCGCCACCCAATTCCACAGCGTTTGTATTTGCTTGGTTTGAATATTCAATTTCCGGTTTTCATTGGAAAATTCTTATGGAAGAGTTTTTTTTTTTTTTTTTAACTACAGAAAGTAACAAAAACACCACACAAAATAGATTAATAAAATCTGCAAAAATCCCATTTAAACAGCAAGATTGTTTTTCCTGAATAAAACAAAATATATAATTTAATACTCTTAGGTATTTGATAGATTTTTCAATCATAAATGCTCCTGTTTAGGGTGGCACTTCCAAATCATGATTTTACTCCACATATTTATTTTTCTGAAATTTCCCTTTTTATTTTCACTCTTTTTGCTCACTTGTATATAAATATGATATTTGCTGGTTTGCAAAAATTTTGAAGAATACTTTTTGCCCAAGTGTGTAAAAATAACATATACTTAATAGAAAAGGAAATCTGGTTTCTGGTATAATAATTTGCCAGTTTTCTTCTCACTATATTATCACTGCCATCACCATTCATCTAACTTTAACTTCTAAGCCCCATCTGTTTAAAAATAAACTTTATAATTGTGTTACACTGTTTGGGGAGAAACAAAAAGGAAAAGAGAGAAAGTAGTAT
Organism: Lipotes vexillifer; assembly: GCF_000442215.2. Taxonomy (NCBI): domain Eukaryota; kingdom Metazoa; phylum Chordata; class Mammalia; order Artiodactyla; family Lipotidae; genus Lipotes; species Lipotes vexillifer. Next base: position 175,262 of record NW_006795562.1, read on the forward strand.
CTTCCTGAGTGGGTACATTTTATAAGATAATTTGAGAGGAATGTTTACTAATGGAATTTGTATTAAATTTCACACAGGAAATACATAATCTTTAATATAGAAAGGCCATATAAAGAAGACATAAAGATGCAAAAGGTAAAAAACTTTAATTGCTTGGTACAAAATAAAAGTGAAAAGATGCCACAGATATACACATATACATTCACACACATTGACTGGTAAAAGCTTGATAGCAAGTGAAAATAAGTGAGAGCATAAAATGAAAGATACAAGCAACAAATGTAGCAGAAAGGAATGAGACAGGAGGGATAATAGCTTGCTATAAATTAGGACTGAAATAAAATTAATGATGTTTTTAGTAGCCAAGCTACTGAATTAATATTTTAAACTTGTCTTGAAGGGAAAAAATGGGAGAAAGAAGTCTAGACATTTGGAGAGTAATGGAGATGAGACTAATTGCAGTTTTAAAAACCTGATAAGAAAATAGAGTACACCTTGAATTAAATATGTAAAGTGATAGAGTTCAGGTATAATTTGTAATAAAGTAATAAAATAATTATAAGCTCCTAAGAATGTCTTAGAAAATCATATAGCACAGAGAGAAATATAGCTTTAGCTTCAGAGAAGCTAGAAAGCTAATACCCAGGAAATTATTTCTCATCTAAATCTAATCCCAATAAATACCTCAATAATATAAACATTTACTTAAGGGAAATAATACAAACATTTTGCCTAGCTGGCAATAATACATTTGGAGATTTCTTTATAGGAAAATACATAATTATTTTGTCTTTTGAAGTAAATATTTTGATAACAAAACCAAACAAGCAAATACACAAATATACAATGAAGCATTTTCAACATAAAGCCATAGATATTGAAAATCTAAAAAGGAAAATGTTTTTCCATGTGAACATCAAACATAAAAAAGCTGAAGTGACTCTACTAATGTCAGAAAAAGTAGATTTCAAAAAACACAATAGTACCGAAAATGCATAAGGCCCATTCATACTGACAAAACAGTTAATATTATCAAAAATATTTACAATGTGAAATATGTATGTATGCAATCATATAGATCCCAGATAAAGGAAAAAATACATAATTAAAGGAAGAAAAAACACATCCACAGACAGTTGCAGACTTTAACAATGCATTGTCAATAACTGAAAGAAAAAGTAGACAAACAAATCTGAAATGATGTAGGTAATTTGAACAACACAAGTGACCATGGTGATGTAATATATATGTATAGAAAACCCCATTCCACAAAAACAGAGTGGCTTCCTCTCAAATGCATATGAAATATTCACTAAGAATAAAAAAAAACAATGTCTCTATAAATTTCATGGTATCATATGAAGCATGTTTTCTGAAACACAAAGGTGTACTAGTAGAAATAATTTAACATCAAGATATTTAGCAAACCTTCAAATACTTGAAAATGAGACACAACACATCTCTATAACAGTGTCAAAGAAAAAATCAAAATAAAACTTTAAAAAATGCATTTTAATTGAATAATATTAGAAACACATCATTCTGATATTTGTAGGATGTTGCCCTAGCAATCCTCAGAGGCAAATGTATGATTTTTAACATCTAAAATAGGAAATAAAAGAGACTTAATTAAAATTTAAAAATCTGACAATAACAAATGTTAATGAAGGTGTGGAACCACGTAAACTTTCTTACTGATTGGAGTAAACAAGTCCAAACTTTTTTTTTTTTATACATTTGGGCAATTCTCATAAACTTAAAGATTCACTTACCCTCTAATTCAGCAATTCCAATCTAGACATTATTATTTTTTATTATTTTTAAATTATTATTTTTTTATTATTTTAAAAATTTTATTTTATGGTAGCATAGTTGACTAACAATGCTGTGTTATCTTCAGGTATACAGCAAAGTGATTCAGTTATACATATGCATATATCTAATTTATTACAGATTCTTTTCCCATATAGGTTATTACAGAATATTGAGTAGAGTTCCCTGTGCTATACAGTAGGTCCTTGTTGATTACCTATTTTATATACAGTAGTGTGTATACGTTAATCCCAAACTCCTATAGATATTATTTTTTTAATGAAAATATGTTCACAGTAAGCCTTATCCAAGAATGTTCAAGGTAACTTTACTCATACTAGCAAAAACTGGATACATGCCACGATTCCATCAACAGGAAAACAAATACACAATCTATTATATTTATACAATGGAATACTATGCAGAATTATGTGGATAATATCAAGAATATTAAACTGAGTAAAAGAAGTTAGATACATAATTATACATAACTACATAATTCCCTTTGTAAAGGTCAAGAAAAGACAAACCCATGGAGACAGAAATCAGAAATGCTTATGTCAGCAAACGTGGGCATTAACTGATAATGAGCAAAAGGAAGACTTCTGGGATCAAGAAAATATATATTGATAGGGATGTGGGTGACACAGGTTTTTCCTTTGTCAAAACTGATCCAAGTGTAAACAGGGTCAGTGGGTTTCACTGTTTTTCAATTATGTCAGTAAAATAAACAAAAATAATGTCTTACAAAAATAAAAATGCCATTTATAGGAGCAAAACACACAGGAAAAAAAATGGAATCCAAATGTGACACTAAATATCACAAGGGAATAAAACAAAAGAAGAATGGGGGTGGGGGGAAGCATTAGAAAAGCAACACCAAAACAATTAACAAAGTGGCAATAAGTACATATTTGTCAATAATTACTTTAAATGCAAATGGACTAAATACTCCAATCTAAAGACATAGAGTGACTGAATGGATAAAAAAAAAAAAAAAAAAATCCCTATATACACTGGCTACAAGAGACTCACTTCAGATCTAAAGACACACAGACTGACAGTGAGGGCATGGAAAGATGTATTCCATGCAAGTGGAAATAAAAAAACTGTCTAGAAGAAAATGTAGGTAGTACTCTCTTCAATATCAGTCTTAGTCATATATTTTGGATATGTCTCCTCAGGCAAGGGAAACAAAAGTAAAATTTTTAAAAAATGGGACAACTTAAAACTAAAAAGTTTTTGCACAGTGAAGGAAACTATCAATAAAATTAAAAGGCCACTGACTGAATGAGAAAGATATTGGCCAATGATATATCTGACAATGGGTTAATATAAAAAATATACAAAGAACTCATACAAACCAACATAAATAAAGTGACCCAGTTAAAAATGAGTATAGGATATGAATATATATTTTTCTAAGGAAAATATATAAGTGGCCAACAGGCACATGAAAAGATTTTCAACATCACTAGTCAACAGAATAATTCAAGTCAAAACCACAATGAGATATAACTACATACTCGTCAGAATACCTATTATCAAAGATAACAAATAAGTTTTGGCAAGGATGTAGAGAAAAGAAACCTTCATACACTACTGTTGGGAATGTAAACTGGTGCAGCTACTATGGAAAACAAAATGGAGATTTCTTAAAAAATTAAAAATACAACTACCATATGATCCAGAAATTCCACTCCTGGGTATTTATACAAGGAAAACAACACATTCAGATATATTTTCCCTTATGCTCATTAAAGCATTGTTTACAATAGGCAAGATATGGAAGCAACCTAAACGCCATCAACAGATCAATGGATAAAGAAGGATATCAAATGGAATACTACTTAGCCATCAAAAAGAATGAAATTTTGGCGTTTGCAACAACATGCATGGAACTAGAGTGTATTATGCTAAGTGAAATAAGTCAGACAGAAGAAGACAAATCATGTATGATTCCACTTATATGTGGAATCTAAAAAACAAAACAATGAACATACATTAAAAAACAGAAATAGTTATAAATACAGAGAACAAATAAGTTGTTGCCAGAGGGGAGGATGGTAGAGGGAAGAAAGAAATAGGTGAGGGAGATTAAGATGTACAAACTTCATTTGCAAAATAAGTGTTATGAGTACAAAACGTACAGGGGAATATAATCAATATCTATGAAATATCTTTGTATGGTGATATAACTACACTTATTGTGATGATCATTTTGAAATGCACAGAAGCACCAAATCACTATGTAGTGGTAACAGGAACGAACATAAAGTTGCAGGTCAAGTATACTTCAAAAACAAACAAACAAACTCATAGAGAAATCAGATTTGTGGTTACAACCAGAGGTTAGGGGTGGGGAAGTATGATTTGGATGAAGGCAGTCAAAAAGTACACACTTCCAGTTATGAGACAAATAAGTACTAGGAGTGTAATATACAACATAATAAATTAACATTGCTGTATGTTATATATTAAAGTTGCTGTATGTTATACATGAAAGTTGTTAAGAGAGTAAATCCTGAGTTCACATCACACACAAAAAAAATTATTTCTTTTTTGTATTTTGTATCTATATGAGATGAGGGATGTTCACTATATTTTTTGTGATAATCATTTCATTGTGTATGTAAGTCAGATCATTATTCTGTTCATCTTGAGCTCATACAGGGCTATATGTCAATTACATCTCAATAAAACTGGAACAAAAAAATAAAAACATGCTTGAAGTTACCATCACTCCATTAGAAAAACCTGGAATATGCCAAATTTATATCAGTTGTGTGAACTGAAGAATGGTGAAGCACTGCAGTTGAGAATATAAAGGAACTTAAGTGATTCTATTTATAAATAGTTGTACTCAAAGTAGGTGTAGGTAAAAATCCTGCTTCTTAAATACGTCAACTTCAATAATTCTCACATACATAGATGATTGAGGTAATTCGTCAGAGTTGTTTATGGCAGAGGGAAGTTGGAGGCTACTCTGAAATCCACCACTGGGGAAATAAAACTGTGATGGATATACACCACTATACACAATGCATCAGTTAGACGCAACCAACATGAGACATGCACACTCACCCAGACACGGACATCCTCCAACATGGATATTCCCTAAAGATATTATTGAGAGAAAATTAGGGTCTATTGAAAAATACTATTTGCAAATATTACAAATAAATAAGTGTGGATACAAGTAGAATTGAAGACTTGGTAGCAGGAATTTGGAGTGGTTGCTTCTGACAGACTTTATTTTTTATATGAAGTAGAAACAACAAGTTATGAAGTTACCATCATTCAATTAGGAAAACTTGGAATATGCCAAATTTTGCATCACTTTTGTGAATTGAAGAATGGTGAAGCAGTGCAGTTGAGTGAAATAGGAGGCAAAGTCATCTGCTGAGAGTCGTACAGGTAGAAGAGTGTGGAGAACAGAAAATCTGACCATAAAAACTAGACAAAACAAATGTAATAATAAAAATTTCAACAAGTATTGAGGTCCAGCTGAGGTCAGTGACTAAGAATTTATGTTGCTAACAATCTCAGCGTGTGATTTTTCTCCAACTCTTTTGACCTGTGCAGTAGGAGGCTGGGACAAGGCTGATAGTGTATCAGTAATAAAAGGAAAGTAAGAAATGCATTCATTTATTCAGGTAAATAGACCAATTCTTCTTATTTTTTGTTCAAGTTATTTAGGTAGTACTTATTTTAGATTTAGTTGATGCTCCGAGAGGAAAGCATAAAATGAGACAAGATTAAAAATGGCAGAGCTTGAAACAGATAAATTGAAAGAAGGCTAAATTATGTTTGGAAAGCTAATCAAAAGTATGATTTCAGGTAGTTACCTTTAAAAAAAGCTTGCTTTGAAATGGAACAGATACTATGTAACTTATGAGGGATGTATACTAATCTTGCCACTATCTCTAGTGAGCTTTGTGAGTTGAGACCCCTTCCCAACCCTTTTGAACATTCTAACATCAACAAAATTAAATGATCAGATTATTGGTCTTTACATCGTTCCCAGCTGCAGTCCTAGTAAGGCAAAAGATTCTAGCTGAAACCTCCCAAATTGCCACCCACCAAATTCTTTTTTTTTTTTTTTACATCTTTATCAGAATATAATTGCTTTATAATGGTGTATTAGTTTCTGCTTTATAACAAAGTGAATCAGTTATACATATGCATATGTTCCCATATCTCTTCCCTCTTGCGTCTCCCTCCCTCTCACCCTCCCTATCCCACCATTCTAGGTGGTCACAAAGCACCGAGCTGATCTCCCATTTTATGCTAGGTAGTGTATATATGTCCATGCCACTCTCTCATTTTGTCACAGCTTACCCTTGCCTGCCCCCCCATATCCTCAAGTCCCTTCTCTAGTAGGTATGAGTCTTTATTCCTGTCTTACCACTAGGTTCTTCCTGACATTTTTTTCCCTTAAATTTCACATATATGTATTAGCATACAGTATTTGTCTTTCTGTTTCTGACTTACTTTACTCTGTATGACAGACTCTAGGTCCATCCACCTCATTAAAAATAGCTCAGTTTCATTTCTTTTTATGGCTGAGTAATATTCCATTGTATATATGTGCCACATCTCCTTTATCCATTCATCTGATGATGGACACTTAGGTTGTTTCCATCTCCTGACTATTGTAAATAGAGCTGCAATGAATATTTTGGTACATGACTATTTTTGAATTATGGTTTTCTCAGGGTATATGTCCAGTAGTGTGATTGCTGGGTCATATGGTAGTTCTATGTGCAGTTTCTTAAGGAACCTCCATACTGTTCTCCATAGTGGCTGTACCAATTCACATTCCCACCAGCAGTGCAAGAGTGTTCCCTTTGATCCACACCCTCTCCAGCATTTATTGTTTCTAGATTTTCTTTTTTTTTGTGGTACGTGGGCCTCTCACTGTTGTGGCCTCTCCCGTTGCGGAGCACAGGCTCCAGACTCTCAGGCCCAGTGGCCATGGTTCATGGCCCCAGCCGCCCCGCGGCAGGTGGGATCTTCCCAGACTGGGGCATGAACCCGTGTCCCCTGCATCAGCAGGCAGACTCTCAACGACTGTGCCACCAAGGAAGCCCGTTTCTAGATTTTTTGATGATGGCCATTCTGACTGGGGTGAGATGATATCTCATTGTAGTTTTGATTTGCATTTCTCTAATGATTAATGATGTTGAGCATTCTTTCGTGTGTTTGTTGGCAGTCTTTATATCTTCTTTGGAGAAATGTCTATTTAGGTCTTCTGCCCATTTTTGGATTGGGTTGTTTGTTGTTTTGTTATTGAGCTGCATGAGCTGCTTGTAAATTTTGGAGATTAATCCTCTGTCAGCTGCTTCATTTGCAAATAATTTCTCCTATTCTGAGGCTTGTCCTTTGATGGACTTTATGGCTTCCTTTGCTGTGCAAAAGCTTTGAAGTTTCATTAGGTCCCATTTGTTTATTTTTGTTTTTATTTCTATTTCTCTTGGAGGTGGGTCAAAAAGGATCTTGCTGTGATTTATGTCATAGAGTGTTCTGCCTATGTTTTCCTCTAAGAGTTTGATAGTTTCTGGCCTTACATTTAGGTCTTTAATTCATTTTGAGCTTATTTTTGTGTATGGTGTTAGGGAGTGATCTAATCTCATACTTTTACATGTGCCTGTCCAGTTTTCCCAATACCACTTATTGAAGAGGCTGTCCTTTCTCCACTGTATATTCCTGCCTCCTTTATCAAAGATAAGGTGACCATATGTGCATGGGTTTATCTCTGGGCTTCCTATTCTGTTCCATTGACCTATATTTCTGTTTTTGTGCCAGTACCATACTGTCTTTTTTTTTTTTGTGGTACACGGACCTCTCACAGTTGTGACCTCTCCCATGGCAGAGCACAGGCTCTGAACGCACAGGTTCAGCGGCCATGGCTCATAGGCCCAGCCACTCCGCAGCATGTGGTGTCTTCCTATGCTGGGGCATGAACCCGTGTCCCCTGCATCAGCAGGCAGACTCTCAACCACTGTGCCACCAGGGAAACCTTACAATACTGTCTTGATTACTGTAGCTTTGTAGTATAGTCTGAAGACAGTAAGCCTGCTTCCTCCAGCTCCATGTTTCGTTCTCAAGATGGCTTTGGTTATTCAGGGTCTTTTGTGTTTCCATACAAATTTTGAAATTTTTTGTTTTATTTCTGTGAAAAATGCCAGTGGTAGTTTGATAGGGATTGCATTGAATCTGTAGATTACTTTGGGTAGTAGTCATTTTCACAATGTTGATTCTTCCAATCCAAGAACAGGGTATATCTCTTCATCTATTTGTAACATCTTTAATTTTTTCATCAGTGTCTTATAATTTTCTGCATACAGGTCTTTTGTCCCATTAGGCAGGTTTATTCCTGGATATTTTATTCTTTTTGTTGCAATGGTAAATGGGAGTGTTTTCTTGATTTCACTTTCAGATTTTTCATCATAAGTGTATCGGAATGCCAGAGATTTCTGTGCATCAATTTTGTATCCTGTTACTTTACCAAATTCGTTGATTAGCTATATTAGTGTTCTGGTAGCATCTTTAGGATTCTCTGTGTACAGTATCATGTCATCTGCAAACAGTGACAGCTTTACTCCTTCTTTTCTGATTTGGATTCCTTTTATTTCCTTTTCTTCTCTGATTGCTGTGGCTAAAAATTCCAAAACTATGTTTTATAAGAGAGGTGAGAGTGGGCAAACTTACCTTGTTCCTGATCTTAGTGGAATTGCTTTCTGTTTTTCACCATTGAGGATGATGTTGGCTGTGGGTTTGTCACATATGGCCTTTATTATATTGAAGAAAGTTCACTCTATGACTAGTGCCTGCAGGGTTTTTATCATAAATGGGTGTTGAATTTTGTCAAAAGCTTTCTCTGCATCTATTGAGATGATCATATGGTTTTTCTCCTTCAATTTGTTAATATGGTTAATCACATTAATAGATTTGCATATATTGAAGAATCCTTGCATTCCTGGAATAAACCCCACTTGATCATGGTGTATGAACCTTTTAATGTGCTGTTGGATTCTGTTTGATAATATTTTGTTGAGGATTTTTGCATCTATGTTCATCAGTGATATTGGCCTGTTGTTTACTTTCTTTGTGACATCCTTGTCTGATTTTGGTATCAGGGTGATGGTGGCCTTGTAGAATGAGTTTGGAAGTGTTCCTCGTGCTGCTATATTTTGGACGAGTTTGAGAAGGATAGGTGTTAGCTCTTCTCTAAATGTTTGATAGAATTCGCCTGTGAAGCCATCTGGTCCTGGGCTTTTGTTTTTTGGAAGATTTTTAATCACAGTTTCAATTTCAGTGCTTGTGATTGGTCTGTTCATATTTTCTATTTCTTCTTGATTGAGTATTGGCACATGGTACATTTCTAAGAATTTGTTCATTTCTTCCAGGTTGTCCATTTTATTGGCATAGAGTTGCTTGTAGTAATCTCTCATGATTTTTTTTATTTCTGCAGTGTCAGTTGTTACTTCTCCTTTTCATTTCTAATTCTATTGTATTGAGTCTTCTCCCTTCTTTTCATGATGTATCTGGCTAATGGTTTATCTATTTTGTTTATCTTCTCAAAGAACCACCTTTTAGTTTTACTGATCTTTGCTATCATTTCCTTCATTTCTTTTTCATTTATTTCTTATCAGATTTTTATGATTTCTTTCCTTCTGCTAACTTTGGGGTTTTTTGTTCTTTATTCTCTAATTGCTTTAGGGGCAAGGTTAGGTTGTTTATTCAAGATGTTTCCTGTTTCTTAGGGTAGGATTGTATTGCTATAAACTTCCCTCTTACAATAGCTTTTGCTGCATCCCATAGGTTTTTGGTCATCGTGTTTCCATTGTCATTTGTTTCTAGGTATTTTTTGACTTCCTTTTTGATTTCTTCAGTGATCACTTCATTATTAAGTAGTGTATTGTTTAGTCTCCATGTGTTTGTAATTTTTACAGATCTTTTCCTGTAATTGATATCTAGTCTCATAGCATTGTGGTCGGAAAAGTTTCTTGATACAATTTCAATTTTATTAAATTTACCAAAGCTTGATTTTTGACCCAAGATATGACCTATCCTGGAGAATATTCCATGAGCACTTGAGAAAAATGTGTATTCTGTTGTTTTTGGATGGAATGTCCTATAAATATCTATTAAGTCCATCTTGTTTAATGTATCATTTAAAGCTTGTGTTTCCTTATTTATTTTCATTTTGGATGATCTGTCCATTGGTGAAAGTGGGGTGTTAAAGTCCCCTACTATGAATATGTTACTGTTGATTTCTCCTTTTATGGCTGTTAGTATTTGCCTTATGTATTGAGTTGCTCCTATGTTGGGTGCATAATTATTTACAGTTGCTATATATTCCTCTTGGATCGTTCCCTTGATCATTATGTAATGTCCTTCTTTTTCTCTTCTAATAGTCTTTATTTTAAAGTCTATTTTGTCTGATATGAGAATTGCCACTTCAGCTATCTTTTGGTTTCCATTTGCATGGAATATCTTTTTCCATCCCCTCAATTTCAGTCTGTATGTGTCTCTAGGTCTGAAGTGGGTTTCTTGTAGACAACATATATATGGGTCTTGTTTTTGTAACCATTCAGCCAATCTGTGTCTTTTGGTGGGAGCATTTAATCCATTTACCTTTAAAGTAATTATCATTATGTATGTTCCTATTCCCATTTTCTTAATTGTTTTGTGTTTGTTATTTTAGGTCTTTTCCATCTCTTGTGTTTCTTGCCTAGAGAAGATCCTTTAGCATTTGTTGTAAAGCTGGTTTTGTGGTGCTGAACTCTCTCAGCTTTTGCTTGTCTGTAAAGATTTTAATTTCTCCATCAGATCACAATGAAATCCTTGCTGGGTAGAGTAATCTTGGTTGCAGATTTTTTGCCTTCATCACTTTAAATATGTCCCGCCACTCCCTTCTGGCTTGCAGAGTTTCTGCTGAAAGATCAGCTGTTAACCTTATGGGGATTCCCTTGTGTGTTATTTGTTGTTTTTCCCTTGCTGCTTTTAATATGTTTTCTTTGTACTTAATTTTTGACAGTTTGATTAACATGTGTCTTGGCATGTTTTTCCTTGGATTTATCTTGTATGGGACTCTCTGTGCCTCCTTGACTTGATTAACTATTTCCTTTCCCATATTAGGGAAGTTTTCATCTATAATCTCTTCATATATTTTCTCAGTCCCGTTCTTTTTCTCTTCTTCTTCTATAACCCCTATCATTTGAATGTTGGTGCATTTAATGCTGTCCTAGAGGTCTCTGAGACTATCCTCAGTTCTTTTCATTCTTTATTCTTTATTCTGCTATGCAGTAGTTATTTCCACTATTTTACTTTCCAGGTCACTTATCCATTCTTCTGCCTCAGTTAATCTGCTATTGATCCCTTCTAGAGTATTAATTTCACTTTTTGTGTTGTACACTGTTGCTTGTTTCATGTTTAGTTCTTCTAGGTCCTTGTTAAATATTTCTTGTATTTTGTCTATTCTATTTTCAAGATTTTGGATCATCTTTACTATCATTACACTGAATTATTTTTCAGGTTGACTGCCTATTTCCTCTTCGTTTGTTAGGTCTGGTGGGTTTTTATCTTGCTGTTTCATCTGCTGTGTGTTTTTCTGTCTCTCATTTTGCTAATCTTACTGTGTTTGGGGTCTCCTTTTTGCAGGCTGCTGGTTTGTAGTTCCCGTTGTTTTTGGTGTCTGTCCCCAGTGGCTAAAGTTCGTTCAGTGGGTTGTGTAGGCTTCCTGGTGGAAGGGACTAGTGCCTGTGTTCTGGTGGATGAGGCTGGATCTTGTCTTTCTGATGGGCAGGTCCACATCTGGTGGTGTGTTTTGGGGTGTCTTTGGCCTTATTATGATTTTAGGCAGCCTCTCTCCTTATGGGTGTGTTTGTGTTCCTGTCTTGCTAGTTGTTTGTCATAGGGTGTCCTGCACTGTAGCTTGCTGGTCGTTGAGTGAAGCTGGGTATTGGTGTTGAGATGGAGATCTCTGGGAGATTTTCACCATTTGATATTATGTGGAGCTGGGAGGTCTCTTGTGGACCAGTGTCCTGAAGTTGGCTCTCCCAAGTCAGAGGCACAGCACTGACTCTTGTCTGCAGCACCAAGAGCGTTTCATCCACAAGGCTCAAAATAAAAGGGAGAAAAAGTAGAAAGAAATAGGATAAAAGAAAATAACATAAAGTAAGGTAAAATAAAATAGTTATTAAAATAAAAAATAATTATTAAGAAAAACAATATATTTTAAAAATTAATAAAACACAAGAAAACAAACAAAAAACGGATGGATAGAACCCTAGGACATATGGTGAAAGCAAAGCTATACAGACAAAATCTCACATAGAAGCATACACATACACACTCATAAAAAGAGGATAAGGGTAAAAAACAATAAATCTTCCTCTCAAAAAGTCCACCTCCTCAGTTTGGGATGATTTGTTGTCTATTCAGCTATTCCACAGATGCAGGGTACATCAAGTTGATTGTTCACCTTTAATCCGCTGCTTCTGAGCCTGCTGGGAGAGATTTCCCTTTCTCTTCTTTGTTCGCACAGCTCCCAGGTTTCATCTTTGGATTTAGCCCCGCCTCTGTGTGTAGGTCGCCAGAGGACGTCTCTTCTTTGCTTAGACAGTTAAAGGAGCCACTGATTCGGGGACTCTGGCTCACTCAGGTCAGGGATAGTGATGGCTATGGTGTGTGGGGCAAGCCTGCAGCGGCAGAGGAAGGCATGAGGTTGCACCAGCCTGAGGCACGCCATGCATTTTCCCGGGGAAGTTGTCCCTGATTCGGGACCCTGGCAGTGGCAGGCTGCACAGGCTCCCCGGAAGGTAGGTGTGCATAGTGACCTGTGCTCGCACACAGGCTTCTTGGTGGCGGTAGCAGCAGCCTTAGCATCTCATGTCCATCTCTGGCGTCCGCTGTGAGCCGCAGCTCGTGTCCGTGTCTGGAGCTCCTTTAAGCAGTGCTCTTAATCCCCTCTCCTTGCGCCTCAGGAAACACAGAGGGAAGAAAAAGTCTCTTGCCTCTTTGGCAGGTCCAGACATTTTCCCAGACTCCCTCCCGGCTAGCCATGGTGCACTAACCCCCTGCAGGCTGTGTTCACACCCCCAACCCCAGTCTTCTCCCTGAGCTCCCCAGAAGCCCGAGCCTCAGCTCCCAGCCCCGCCCGCCCCTGTGTGTGAGCAGACAAGCCTCTCGGTCGGCACCAATCCTCTGTGTGGAAATCTCTCTGCTTTGCCCTCTGCTCCCTTGTTGCTTTGCTCTCCTCCGTGGCTCTGAAGCTTCCCCCCTCTGCCACCCGCAGTCTCCGCATGCGAAGGGTCTTCTAGTGTGTGGAAACCTTTCCTCCTTCACAGCTCCCTCCCACTGGTGCAGGTCCTGTCCGTATTCTTTTGTCTCTGTTTATTCTTTTTTCTTTCACCCTACCCAGGTACGTGGGGAGTTTCTTGCCTTTTGGGAGGTCTGAGGTATTCTGCCAGCGTTCAGTAGGTGTTCTGTAGGAGTTGTTCCATGTGTAGATGTATTTTTGATGTATATGTGGGGAGGAAGGTGATCTCCCCATCTTACTCTTCTGCCATCTTCCCCCTCTCCTCTACCAAATTCTTAAACAAAGATACACTCTGCTGAAGTTACTTAGGTAAACATTTGTATGTGGGAACATAATAATTAGACAATGTTTACTTTTGAATAAGGATCTCAAGCCTGTTAAGCTAGAGAATTTAGACTGCATTCTCTTTATCTTCATTTCCTGCACTAAGAAGACTTTGAAATTAGATGCTGGTGGTCACCAAAACCTAGCTGGACCCATTCTTGTCCATAAAATCAAGGCTGTAGGGCTTCCCTGATGGCACAGTTGTTGAGAGTCCGCTTGCTGATGCAGGGGACATGGGTTCGTGCCCTGGTCCAGGAAGATCCTACATGCCGCAGAGCTGCTGGGCCTGTGAGCCATGGCTGCTGAGCCTGTGCGTCCAGAGCCTGTGCTCCCTAACGGGAGAGGCCACAACAGTGAGAGGCCCGCATAGCAAAAAAAAAAAAAAAAAAAAAAAAAAAAAATCAAGGGTGTAGAGGCAGTTAACATTTGCTTTCTGATTTATCTGAAATAGAACTACTATGGAAGTTACGCATTTATGAAGATACCTATTCATTATGTACTCCCTGAATCTTTTGGTTGCTTCTTGTCTTTTCTATGAATCCATTTTATCTCAAATACCTTGCCCAGAATAATCTGAAAAACAAACAAACATATTATTTTGGGAGTTCATTTTTCTGAAAATAAAAGTAAAAGTTATATAAACCATGATTCTTCTTTGTGAAAAAAATCCAGAAGTAGTTACAATGAAATAAATTAAAATTTCAAGCCCAGAACTAAGCCTCATGTATAAGACATGCACCTAAGAAGCCATAAATCTGATATCCCAACCAACAAAATTTAAAGTAATCCCTTTTGTTTTTTGCAGACACCACAATTAAATTACCATAAGACATAAGAGAAAAGAAATATAGGCAAAAATATTTTAATTATTTTAAAAAATGTGTACCCTAAACTATATATTTTCCTGAAAGGTGAAAATAATAGATAGTATGAAGAAAAATGTTCTGGTAAAAGTGAAATTAGGATTTGCTATTGTTTGATTTCTTTTAAAATTTTGACTCAAGAAAAATGGTAACAAAAGATGCAAGATGGCAAAATTAAAACATTTCTCAAGCTCATCTAACATCATCACACATGTTAATGTTTAATCTTCAAAATAAAGAATACTATATACATACATACATATTATATGCGTATATACACACATATTTATGTGCGTAGACAATCTACATCCACGCATATACAAATGTATGTTTGCTCACATATATCTAGTTTTTGTTTTTGTTTTTTTTTCTTTCCAGTCCCAGGATTATATTTCGTACCCCTATCCTTTAGCTAGACAGTGCCATGCAACTAATTTTGGCCAATGGTTTGGGGTAGAGATGGCATGTGTCTCTTCATGGCCAAGGCTTTCAATTGCTAATGCAAGATTATTCTCTCTTGTGGTGATAATGGAAGCATGTGTTGAGATGTTTAAGCCACAAAATGGAAGTCAACTCCCTTGGCAATAACCCAGACAAACCTACAGCAGATTTTGTGTGAGCAAGGGAAAAAGTACAAAAAATAAATAAATAAATGAACACAAACAAAACCTTAAAGCTCCTAAATTTAAAAAAGAGAGATACTGGGCTCCCCTGGTGGCGCAGCAGTTGAGAGTATGCCTGTCATTGCAGGGGACACGGATTCATGCCCCGGTCCAGGAAGATCACACATGCCGTGGAGCGGCTGGACCCGTGAGCCATGGCCGCTGAGCCTGCATGTCAGGAGCCTGTGCTCTGCAACGATAGAGGTCACAACAGTGAGAGGCCCATGTACCGCAAAAAAATAAATAAATAAAATTTAAAAAATAATAAAAATAAGAAAAGAGAGATACTTTGGCTGCATTAGCTACTAAGATTTTGTGCTTATACAGAACACATAGCTTATATTGACTGAGATAATAATCATCATAAGAGTTTCCATTTTTTAAGTATATTGAGAGCCTCAATGATAATACACCTGAAATAGGTCAACATCAGGCTATGGTGGTTTCAAGCAGCTCAAGAATGCCACATTTTACAATATAAGATGTGCTCTTGTTTTTATAAATATGATTACCATTGTTCTACTATTCTATGAAAAATTTAAAATATTCATGATTCTCATCACCTGGTAGGCAATTTTTATTCATCAAATTTAATATCATGTTGACAAACTGGTAGGTATTATTTTCCTTTTGTTTCTCAATCAAAGCAAAATCAATTTTTTAAAAAGTTTTAGATTCGTTGTTCTTGAAATTGTTTTCCCCATTCTCTTTAATGTAAAATAAATGACAATACCAGTTTATAATCAGAAATTTGTTTTTGTTATTGTTGTTGTTGTTTCTAATAGGTTATTACTTATAACTTTTGTTATAGATTTCTCAGAGATATTTGTTAAAAATCTGAATATCAGATTAAATAGGTCCACTTATTTTGGTCTTCATTTATACTGAAGTTCAACTTTCTATGGAAGAATTTGGACTGTTTCAACTAGTGTGTCACTGACTGATTGATACACCTTAGAACATGGAGGCTCTTCTGCTTTATTATTTTTTTTTCAGTGTAACATGGTATGAAAGTACAACAATATTGAAAAAATTATCTGTGCTCTTAATGTCTTATCAAAGGTTCTGATCAATTTTGAAGAGGTTATCCTTCCATAAACAGATGGTTGTATGTGAACTCAGCCAAGAGAGCCAAACAGATATTTGTACTGAGGTCATACCACCACAGATTAGAAGATGCGTAAATGCTAACCCAGATCTGAGCTAGATAACTTTTTTTTTCAGGAAAATTGGATCAATTAAATAACGTGATTTTTGAAAAGCAGTTTTCAGAAAATCACAGCTGTTTGAAAATCACAGGCTAGGCTCTCCATTACAACATCTCAGTGCTTCTAATGTTGATATTTTATAAAAGTAAAAAATAAGTTACAACTATTTTTTGCCACATTCTGAAATTCCTAACTTTGTAGAAAAAATAATTGTAAATGATCTTTTATTCAAATCTAAAAGGCATAATTATTTTGTTAGGAAGGGCCACTTTAGAGTTATTAGTGGCTAACTGGAGTGATAGAAGATCTGATAATTTATTGGCCACATTTGTAAAAAATTTTTTTTCTACAGAATATCAAGTAATTTCAATGTTTCAGTGATTAATTCTCTAAATTACATTTGGTTGTTGTCCATTAGGGAACAAATATCAGCCTTATGGTCTAAATCCAGTCATAATTAAATAATATATTTATTTATTTCATTCCACAAACAGTTATGAATACTTAAATGTGCCAGTTACCCTTCTTTGTCACCCTTAACTACTAGAGCTTAATTGAGGAAAATAATAAGGGGGTTGCTATATATTTCAAGGTCAGGTAATCAGATTGGTGATTTTCATAGTGAAGACAGCAAATACTGATGCATCTAGAAGACTGTTTTAGAAAGAGACTTTGACTTTTTCTGTCATACATAAAGTGCCTCAAATTTTATAAAGCAAATGTACATTTCATTATAATTCAGTCTCTAAACTTTCTTAATGTGGGAGATGAAAAGATGCCAGAGACTCCCTCTTTACTTCTATTTGGCTGTTTGTCACTTTCATAAGAAATTTCACTTGTTTAAATCCTCCTGTCTTATTTTCACTTAATATTATACTCCCCCAAACCAACTTACAAGTATTTTCAAGTATGGTTTGTTGTTACTTCTATTTTTATTATGACTGACTGACCATTCCAGTTAACAAAATTGATACATATGTTCTCCTCCAATCCCATTTTACTTAATGTTTAATTTGACTCTTGTTAATTACATTTAGACAGAAATAATCGTACTTCATTTTCAAAGCAAACAGCTTTTTATTAAAGTACAGTTGATTAACAATGTCTTGTTTGTTTCAGATATACAGCAAAGTGATTCAGTTACACATATGTATCTATCCTTTTTCAGATTCTTTTCCATTATAGGTTATCACATATATTGGATAGAGTTTCCTGTGCCATGCAGTAGGTTTTTGTTGTTTATCTATTTATGTAGAGTAGTGTGTGTCTGTTAATCCTAAACTCCTAATTTATTCCTATCCACCCCTTTCCTCTTTGGTGACATAAGTTTTTGTTTTTTTGGTCTGTGAGTCTAAGAAATAATAGTAACAATAAGTAAAGCTTTCTTTTATCTCAGTTTATTTCAGATGGATCCATTCACCTGGTAAATAAATGTTATGGGAAATATTCAAGATACATAATTTAGAACAAAGGCAAAATAAAGTTATATTCAAACAGCCACTGTATGTTAGGCAGAACTATACGCAATTGTGACTAAGAAAGAAGGGCTTACAAAACCCTCATTTCCAATGAACTTGATATGGGTTAGTATATAAGAAATATAACTAAAATTTCACAAAAACACTAAGAGGAATTTTTATGTCCATAGCCACTAAATGTGTAGCTGTGTCAATGAATGCTATAGAAATTCTGATAAAGGCCACTTTCCCTGGTGGATTGTTGGCAACGGACACCCAAAATTTGGGCAGGAAGGTGGGATTTTAGTTAGCACAAGAATATAAAGGGCACAGATATGCGATTTTTAAAAGTCATGTGATTCTTTGAGATGTGTGCATATAATTTTCTTGTCGGGAAAAGGCATGAAGATATATTAGGAAAAGTAAACCTAAGCAGGTTAATAAGCATTCTGAATATCAGTCAGAAGATTTATATTTCTTACTTTAATACATGGAGAACCACTGAAGACATTTGAAGAAATACATGTAAATAATATCTTGTACTTGTAAAAACAATTTGTGTAAAAATAATTCATTAAGAAGTGTAGATTAGAGAAATTGTCACGGTTTATGATTTGAGAAGAAAACTGCAAATTGTCTAGGCACAATTTTGTTGCTTTTGGGAGGTAGTTTTACAGACACTTGAATTTAAAGGAGACTCTTACTACATGGAATATATTAGTAGGAAATAATGAGTAATGAGGACAAAAATCTTCATAAATATTCTAATCACATTATTTATAATGATTAAGCATGTAAAAATTACTTTCTCAAGCACAAACTTGAATTATACATGTATGTGTATTAATGAGTAAAATTAATATTTATACTCCTCTACTAAAGAAATGAGAATTAACTTCTGAAATTGAGTATGCCAAAATTATATTGTATCTTATAATGTGTTATTATAAAAGTATTTAAATTATGATTTTGAAAAACATAAACTTGGAAAATACTTATGATATAATGCTAAATAAAGAACAAAAAACAATATGTAAAGTGCATAGATAAAAGATGTTATAAATGTACCAAAACACTAGCAGTGAGACTATGATTTTCTTGACTTTTTTCTGTTTTTTTAAACTTCTATTAAGTGAATATATGATATACACATTATTAAGTAAGTATATATGTGTTATTGAAGCAAAATACAATAGTAAAACCAAAAACAGGAAATATGAGAGAGTTCAATCTTCACTAAGAACTAGGTACAATTTAATCAGTTACTTAGCATCTTTTTGACTCAGATTACTCATTTTTATTACAATAAATATTGCCTTAAGTGATATTTAAGACCTTTTCACAAAATATTATTTTATTAATTTAATTTGATATTCCATGTTGATAAATTTGGTTTGGTGTAATTTTGTCTCCTGCTTATCATAGACCATGACACATGATAGTTGTTCAATAAATCTTAATTAAATAAAGACACCAAAAAAAAAGCAACAATAGAAAATATAAGCAAGTGGGACTACATCAAACTAAAAAGTTTCTGCACAGCAAATGAAACCATCAACAAGGTGGAAAAGAAACCTATTGATGGAAGAAAATAGTTGTAGATCACATATCTCATAAGGGTTTAATATACAAAAAATATGTAAAGAACTCATACAACTCTATAACAGAAAAGCAATCTGATTAGAAAATGGGTAGAATATCTGAATAGACTTCTTTTTTCAAAGAAGACCTACAGATGGCAAACAAGTACAAGAAAAGATGTTCAGCATCATTAATCATCAGGGGAATACAAATAAAACCACAATAAGACATCACCTCACACCTGTTGGAATAGTTATTATCAAAAAGGCAAGAAATAACATGTTGACAAGGATGTGGAGAAAACGGAACCTTCATACACTATTGGTGTGAATGTAAATTAGTGCATCACTATGGAAAAGTGTGGAAATTCCTCAAAAAATTGAAAATAGAATTATCTTATAATCCAGTAATTTTACTTCTAAGGGTTAATCCAAAGAAAAAGGAAACTAACTCAAAAAGACATATGCACCCCCACTTTCATTGCAGCATTATTTACAGCAGTTAGGATATAGAAACAACCTAAGTGTCCATCAAGGGATGAATGGATGAAGAAATTATGATTGATTTTATATATATATATATATATATATATATATATATAAAACAATTGAATATTTCTAGCCATTAAAAAGAATAAAATCTTGTCATTTACAACAACATAAATGGGCCTTGAGGGCATTATGCTAAGTGAAATGTCAGAGAAATACAAATACCATGTGATCTCTCTTATATATGGAATCTAAAAACAACAACAAAACCAAACAAAGAAACCAAGTTCACAGATAGGAAAACAGATGTGTGGTTGCCATAGGCAGGGGGTGGAGAGTAGGAGAAATGGGTGAGGGGGGGGGAAAGAAAGTTAGAATTTTAAACAAGGAATATCAAAGTGTCAAAATCGATACATGTGTTGTGCTTAGACAGTTAATCAAATCATAGAATTAGAGACCTATATTAAGAAACAATCACAGAAGGCAAATATTTCAACAAGGCAATTTTAGACATGAGGGAAATCATACTCAAAAAAGTGAAATTACTTCCCAATGATCACACAAAGATCAAGAAATTCCCTTCTAAATTTGAATGCTCAGAAAAAATACAGAAAGTTTTGTTAAACCTGTATTTTTAAAACTATGTATTTGCTATTAAACAATGTTAAAGCTGCCATGTATTTCATGTGCTTAAAAGTACCTCAATTACTTTATTTTATAATTTTTGTAATATCCTAAGTATATTTTATATAAAATATATCTTATATTTAAATACATTTGTATTTAAATATATTTTATATAAAATATACTTAGAATACTTTATATACTAAGGCTATCTATTCAGTCAAGTATAATTGTAAATAAACAAATAGTAACATCATGTATTTGTAAATTATGCCCATAAATTCTTTATTTCATTTAATATACCTGAGAATAAATACAGACATATATACACATATACATGTATCTATATATCTATATATATATCTATATATCTCTATATATATATGTACACACTATATATAAACACACAAACTTACAATTGAAAATATACATATTTCATATATATTCTATTTATTTAAAAAAGTCTTTTTTAGTTAACGATGCCTTGAATGGAAGTTTATGGATCAGAAGAAGATAACATTCTCTCCTGCAGTATCTATCTGAGCTCTCCAGGAATGACTTAGGCACTGGGATGAAGCTGGCTTATTATTTCTCTATGTCAGTGACAGGCAGAGAAGCAACAAACCCCTAGCAAATACACCTGTTCTCAAGCAGAAAATGAACTGATTTTGTTCTCTCACCAGGGCTATTTATGCTAGATGTGGCTAATGGTCACAGGTGGTCTGATCCAATCTTTTCCTATTTTAGTTGAGAAATAGCTTTTCACACTTAGGACAGTTCACTTCTATTTAGCTCTGAAAATAAGATGTCCTTGCATTCGTGACCAAACTGAATTCACCTTCCTTTTTGCTTGATCATATCTTCTCAAAAATTGACCTTGGAAAAACTTTTCATATTCAGAGGGTAAAAAAACTGTCTATAATATACACAGCAAAAAGTAATGTATAGATGTGGTAATTTGATCAATTTTACTATAATTTCACATTCAATATTTATTTTCACAACTTAATAAACATTCTAAATGCTCTATACCAAGTATTCATTGAAATAGTTATTTTGATATGAGCTATGTGTCAAAAATGATTTTATTTTCATAATCCTCAATTAAACTATTAGTTCAAGCTTATTATTGATAGAAATTAAAATTGTTCATGTAAAACGATTAAGGATATTCCTAGCAAAGGTAATATACAGAGAATAAGGTCATGGATCTGGAAGTGGAGTAACTAGATGTATGGTCAGACATTTTCTATTTATTTGACAATATTTCTGAATTTTAAAAGTAAAGATTAAGTAAAGTAATATTGAATTCATACTAACTTCTTTGTGTCTGAGTGGGGGGAAAAAAGCAGTTATTCCCTAATATTCTAACAAAAATCACAGCCACATCAGGATCAGCTGTTTCTTTGAGTCATTGACTCTGCTCTATTATGCTTGCAACTACAGATGTCCCTGAGTATCAGCAGGAGATTGGTTCCAGGACCCCCTCCCAAGGCCCCCTCCCCCCCCTACATGAGAACACCAATATCCTCAAACACTCAAGTCCCTTCTCTGAAATGGCTAGTGCAGTACGCCCTCCACACCCGCAGATTTAGAATCCGCTATACAGAGGGCCGACTGTACTAATAAACTAAGTGTGGGATAGATAACCTAAATGTCAGGTTAAGAGATCAGCTATCTCTGAATCAGTAAGTTTTGAGGAATGGATCACACTGGGACAAAAACTATGTATTTATTCTTTCTAATAAGAACACAATACAATGAATAAAATAGAAGAATTTAAGAAAGCCACATCTTTCGGGATTCTTAGCTCATTTGCATTTTCTCACCTGCAGGATTCTTTCAGTCTACCTTAATTGTTTTCAAGTCAATCAGTAATACTTCGAAATTATGTTTAGTATTCAAGTAAGTTATAAATGAAAGACAATCTGTACGTATTTTATGATATTCTGGTAAAAAAATTTAAATCAAATATTAAAATGCATATTATTTAAACACAATAATATTACTGTGAAGATTTTGCTCAGGCAAAATTATTAATACTTTAAGATTTTATTGATATATCATTTTCCTCCAAGGTTCTGTGCTATGCTATTCTCTTAAAGCTGTTTAATGCTCTTTATATTTTATAATCATAAGGCTCATATTTTTACAAATATGTGATTTAATTTTCAATGAGGGCACTTGAAAAGAAATAGAAATGCATTCTATAATGACAGACAAACTCTAAAAATTGTGGCACACATATCCTGACATTTTCTGATGCCACAGAACAATGTTCACTCATTTCTTTTGCCGTTCAGCACCACCCTTCATAGACATTAATAAATTGTTTTTTTTTAACCCATCCCACTGACAGCATGCCTGATTATTATTCCTCATAAACTTTATATTGTATATGTTCCACTTCAATTAATTATCCCTTTATCACTATAAAATGTATCTCTTTGACTTCTTCACTTTGTAATATATTATGCAAACTTCCATTAAGTATCCCCATTTTATACATTTTATGAAAATCTTATTAAAAATCTGTTTGCTCTTTCAGATCATTAATAAAAAAGTTATCTGAGTCTTCCATCAGGAAGTTGATATTTATGTTGATGTTTATCATAAACATCCTCCTATGGTCTGTTATTTGACAATCCATTACTATAGTTCTGATATGGGTTTATACTGTATTCATGAATTCAAGCATATAATTTATATTGTACAAAAGTTATATGACACATTATAAAACTCTTTGCTAAAATCAAAACTGTGTTCTTCTTAATACTGACAACTAGTTTAATTTACAAATAAGTTTTATTCTTAAATATATTTTATTTATTATACATGATTTATTTGCCCTGTCAGGGATTAAATTAAATACATATTTATAAGCTACAACATATGTTGTTTCCTTTATCCAAGGCACTACATTTACTTAGTTCCTAAATGTGCACATGTTGTAGAGTACACTTAGTGTCACAGATAATTTGGTGTGGAATTTTGATATTATTCTAATAATTATTCTAATAGAGGAATATAGATCATGGGTACTAACCATTTTATTGACTTTATATACCACCTCTTCCAAAAAGGTATTTAAGATGTTGGTTAAATTATGATTTAGGATGAATATGAGTAAATCTGGAAGAATATGTATTTTCATATGTTTGAATAAGGCTACTAACTCTTGATATTTTGCATTTGTTTGGAAATTTTCCAGTCATTTTTGTGTCAAGAAATTTAAAGAGAAAAATATATTGGTGGGACCTCATTTAAACAGTCAAAAGAAAGATAACATGACACAGTATAATAACTATAAGATACAGTATAGATAAACCTTGATTTCTGTGGTGGATTATCATATCTGAACCATGATAACTCATCATTTAGGTATGACTTTGTGGTACAAACTATAACTCAGAATAAATGTTCAGAAATTGACAGTTATTTTAATTTTCATGATTATGACAAAGCAATTTCCCAGAATAACTAATAATTTCCTATATTTTTCTATCTATATATTTTTTGTTTTATTTGATTATTTTGTTTTACATCTTTCTACTTAAGACTTCTTTAATCATAACAGAAGGGAAAGTAATAGAAAATAAATTAAATAAAAAAACATGAAATGAATTGCAATACTCTCAAAGCCAAATAACAAAATGTGCTGATGTGAATCTTGTTACGTTTAGTGATGCTTGGTCTGTGGTCTATGTTGGTGAATGTTGCATGTGCAGTTGATAAAAACACGCAATCTCCTGATGTTGGATGCCGTATGTTATGGCAATTTGGTCAAGTTGATTGATTTTTTGAGATCTATATCCTTATTAAATTTTTGTAGGTGTGTTCTCTATTTTATTAAAAGGAGAGTTAAAGTCTAGAGTTATAATTGCAGACTTATCTATTTCTTTAAATTTTAAAAACACTTTTACTAACTGTATATTTAAACTCTCTTTAAGTGCACATGTATTTAGAATTGTTACATCTTCTTGGAGAATTAACTCCTTTATTATGTAATGCCGGTTTTTATCCTAGTGATATTCATTTTCTGATAACTACTGTGACATCTACTCTGTCTTTTAGTTAGTGGTCCACCCTTTTACCCTTAACCTATGTTATTGTATTTAAAGTGACATTTCTGTAGTTAGAGCAGAATTAGGTCTTATATTTTTCCTCAATCTGACAATCTCTTTTAATTGGCTTGTTCAGAACATTTATATTTTATGATTTTTGCTATGTTTGGATTAAAATGTAACATCATGCCAGCTGCCTTCTATTTGTTGCATCTGTTCTTTTTTTTTTTTCCCCTCTTTATCTGACTTCTTTTGGATTAATTGATCATATAGTATAATCCTATTTACCTCCATGTTGACTTATTTATACATATCTCTTTTTAAAATATTGTTTTCTTTATTTTTTGCAGTTGCTTTAGGATTTACAATATAGTTTTAATTAACCAGAGTCTACCTTCAAACAGCAATACACTTCTTCATGTATAGGAAAAGGACTTTACAACAGTATGCTCATAATTTCTCTCTCCCAAATCTTGGTTTAACACTGTCATACATTTTTTTCACATATGCTATTAACAAAATATATTGCTATTAATTTCCCAGGCTTATTGTATCAACTCTTTTGTGTTATTACTTTTCTCAACACATATGATATTCTTTTTTACCCAGTGTATAACTACCCAAACAATGGCTATACATCTCTTTAGAAAAGAATTAGGAGATTCATTACCAAAAGAAATTTACCTTGCTGTTTCAGAGCTTCTTTTTCCCTTAGTCAAAGTTTACTGAGTCTGAGAACTGGCTTAATATGGAAACAGGGCAAGGGATCATGATATTTTATTGGTACCACCTCACTTAGCCTCTAGATCACCCATGTTAACCAGAGAATCAGACTCTTTAGGTAGAAGGATGTAGATCACTCCACTAGGTAAGCAGCCTAGACCTGCAAAGCTCTAACTAAAAATAAGGGGAATTTAGAATTTTTGGTAGAAATGAGGAGAAAATAGGTGATGAACAACAGTTGCAGCCTCAAGACCAGTGCTATATTTTTCTCACAAACTTTCCTACTGTATGATTCCCCAGGTGAAAAACAGATAAACAAACAACAAAAGAACAAAAACAACCAGAATCTTAAGGAGCTGTTCCCAGATGGGATAAAATTACTGTACAAAGCAAGAGGACTTGAGCAATGCAAAGGATGGATAATAGTGTATGCTGTGGTCTAACAGCCTACTCTCTTTAGGAATTTGACACATTTCCAGTCAGACTGTTAGTTGCTGATAGCTCTTAGTTGAGAACTTATGTGGGGAAGGTTACTACCCTTAACCAGCTAACCTTAAAACATTGACTGCTAGTGCAGGGTACAGTAGCCTAGCCCTCCAATTTCAATTCTCACAAATTCTAAGGTACCATCCTAGCTCCAGAGCCCCTGCTAGGATTGGCCAGTGTATCTGATGTTGAGTCACAGTTCAATGTCTCACCTTCTCCAAATTTGCCCCATTTATCCTCTTATGTGTACTGTAGTAAGAGCACTCTGCATATCTGACTGCTTGCAAATATCTTCCTTACAGTTTATTTCCCAGTGAAGTTGGCCTAAGATGCAGTACTAGTAGTAAAGTACATTTTTTCTTGACTGTATGATTTCAGTGTTTTGAATATGTTTTCTGCTTCATTCACTTTTTAGACCTAATGGCCTTGAACTGTCAGCCAGAAACTTCGTGTGATAAGACTTTCTTCCAAGTTATCCAGCCTCTCTCATTTATTAATTCATGTATTTTGCATTTCTTCCTCATTTATTCCCTGGTTTTATTGTTTTCATTGTTTTTTTGGAAGAGTTGATACTTAAGGCATTTACTAAACTTTACCTCAATTTCTCCAAGTATTGGATAAGCATAGTAGTACTTGAAGAAGTGTTGTGAGAAATAAATGAAATAATGTATATAAACCATTTTTAACAGCATCATTCATTATAGCTATAATTGTTATTTTATATTCTCTCTTTTCTGTACTTTAACATAAGGATGTCAAGGTCCTTGGCGTATGGGATCTTTTATAGGATATTCCCAGCCAATTCAGCCAAACACTCTTGTTATACATTTGTTAGTCCTAGTCCATGACACTAGTTTCCATAAGGAATTAAGAAAGAAATAGAAAAAGAAATTCCCCTCATATGAAACAGGAAAAATTTCAATTCCTAGTTACAATTAACAAAGATGTTTATAGAGGGTAAACAATTTGAGTGAGATAAGATGTGTCTTTTTTGCTTCCCAAAGCATAGAAATATATATGCATTTATGTGTATGTATGTGTATGTATGTGTATGTATATAAATAAACACACAGAGACATATATATGACATATATATCCACAGGCACATACACACACACACATAGTGGGTTTGGGTCTGCCTTGCTTATGGGAACTTGAAGATAGATAGGATAGGATCAGGAAAAATAAACTGGAAAAACATAAAAATACGGGGTTCAGGGAAAGATGGCGTAAGAGTAAGATGCGGAGATCACCTTCCTCCCCACAGATACACCAGAAATACATCTACACGTGGAGCAACTCCTACAGAACACCTACTGAATGCTGGCAGAAGACCTCAGACCTCCCAAAAGGCAAGAAACTCCCCACATACCTGGGTAGGGCAAAAGAAAAAAAGAAAAAACAGAGACAAAAGAATAGGGACGGGACCTGCACCAGTGGGAGGCAGCTGTCAAGGAGGAAAGGTTTCCACACACTAGGAAGCCCCTTCGCGGGAGGAGACTGAGGGAGGTGGAGCGGGGAGCTTCGGAGCTGTGGAGGAGAGCACAGCAACAGGAGTGTGGAGGTCAAAGCAGAGAGATTCCCGCACAGAGGATTGGTGCCCACCGGCACTCACCAGCCCGAGATGCTTGTCTGCTCACCTGCTGGGGTGGGAGGGGCTGCGAGCTGAGGCTCGGGCTTTGGTCTGAGCACAGGGAGAGGACTGGGGTTGGCTGCGTGAACACAGCCTGAAGGGGTCAGTGCACCACGGCTAGCCGGGAGGAAGTCTGGGAAAAGTCTGGAGCTGCTGAAGAGGCAAGAGACTTTTTCTTCCCTCTTTGTTTCCTGGTGCGCGAGGAGAGGGGTTTAAGAGTGCTGCTTAAAATAACTCCAGAGACGCGCACGAGCAGCGGCTAAAAGCGCGAAACCCAGGGACGGGCGCGAGCCGCAGCTAAAAGCGTGGACCCCAGAGACAAGTGGGAGACGCTAAGGCTGCTACTACTGCCACCAAGGGGCCTGTGGGCGAGCACAGGTCACTATCCACATCCCTTTGCCGGGGACCCTGTGCAGGCCGCCAATGTCAGGGTCCCAGGACCCAGGGAAAACTTCCCAGGGAGAATGCACGGCGGGCCTCAGGCTGGTGCAATGTCACGCCAGCCTCTGCCGCCGCAGGCTCCCCACCGCACTCCGCGCCCCTCCTTTCCCCAGCCTGAGTGAGCCAGAGCCTGCGAATTAGCAGCTCCTTTAACCCCGTCCTGTCTGAGCAAAAAACAGATGCCCTCCAGCGACCTACATGCAGAGACGGGGCCAAATCCAAAGCTGAGCCCCTGTGAGCTGTGAGAACAAAGAAGACAAAGGGAAATCTCTCCCAGCCTAAGAAGCAGTGGAGTAAAGCTCCACAATCAACTTGATGTACCCTGCATCTGTGGAATACATGAATAGACAATGAATCATCCCAAATTGAGGAGGTGGACTTTGAGAGCAAGATTTATGATTTTTTTCCCCTTTTCCTATTTTTGTGACTGTGTATGTGTATGCTTCTGTGTGAGATTTTGTCTGTATAGCTTTGCTTCCACCATTTGTCCTAGGGTTCTATCCATCCTTTTTTTTTTTTCTTAATAATTAATTTTAATAACTTTATTATATTTGACCTTCTTTCTTTCTTTCTTTCTTTCTTTCTTTCTTTCTTTCTTTCTTTGCTCCCTTCCCTCCTTTAGACAACGAATCATCCCAAATTGAGGAGGTGGATTTTGAGAGCAACATTTATGATTTTTTTCCCCTTTACCTCTTTCTATGAGGTTGTATGTGTATGCTTCTGTGTAAGGGTTTGTCTGTATAGCTTTGCTTCCACCATTTGTCCTAAGGTTCTATCCTTCCCACCCCTTTTTTTTTTCTAAATAATTATTTTTAATTCAAACAATTTATTATACTTTATTTTATTTTACTGTATCTTCTTTCTTTCTTTCTCTTTTCCTTCCTTCCCTCTTTCCTTCCTTCCTTCCTCCCTCCCTCCTTCCCTCCCTCCTTTCTTTCCTTCTTTCCTTCTATCCTTCTTTTCTTCTTTCTTTCTTTCTTTCTTTCTTTCTTTCTTTCTTTCTTTCTTTCTTTTTTTCTTCTTTCCTTCCTTCCTTCCTTCCTGCCTGCCTGCCTTCCTTCCTTTCTTTCTTCCTTTCTTTGTTTCTTCCTACTTCTACTAATTCTTTCTCTCTACTTTTTCTCCCTTTTATTCTGAGCCGTGTGGATGAAAGGCTCTTGGTGCTCCAGCCAGGAGTCAGTGCTGTGCCTCTGAGGTGGGAGAGCCCAATTCAGGACACTGGTCAGCAAGAGTCCTCCCAGCTCCACATAATATCAAATGGTGAAAATCTCCCAGAAATCTCCATCCCAACACCAGCACCCAGCTTCACACAAAGACCAGCAAGCTACAGTGCTGGACAACCTATGCCAAACAACTAGCAAAAAAGGAACAAAACCCCATGCATTAACGGAGAGGCTGCCTAAAATCAAAAGTCCACAGACACCCGAAAACACACCACCAGATGTGGACCTGCCCACTAGAGAGACAAGATCCAGCCTCATCCACCAGAACACAGACACTACTCCTCTCCACCAGGAAGCCTACACAACCCACTGAACCAACCTTAGCCACTGGGGACAGACATCAAAAACAACGGGAACTACAAACCTGCAGCCTGCAAAAGGGAGACCCCAAAAACAGTAAGATAAGCCAAATGAGAAGATAGAAAAACACACAGCAGTTGAAGGAGCAAGATAAAAACCCACCAGACCTAACAAATGAAGAGGAAATAGACAGTCTACCTGAAAAAGAATTCAGAATAATGATAGTAAAGATGATGCAAAATCTTGGAAATAGAATGTA
This sequence comes from Lipotes vexillifer, assembly GCF_000442215.2. NCBI lineage: Eukaryota > Metazoa > Chordata > Mammalia > Artiodactyla > Lipotidae > Lipotes > Lipotes vexillifer. The sequence continues at coordinate 204,739 of NW_006795562.1, forward strand.
CAAAATGCAAGAAACATTTAACAAGGACCTAGAAGAACTAAAGATAAAACAAACAATGATGAACACTACAATAAATGAAATGAAAAAGACTCTAGATGGGATCAATAGCAGAATAACAGAGGCAGAAGAACAGATAAGTGACCTGGAAGATAAAATAGTGTAAATAACTACTGCAGAGCAGAATAAAGAAAAAAAGAATAAAAAGAACTGAGGACAGTCTCAGAGACCTCTAGGACAACATTAAATGCACCAACATTCGAATTGTCCAAGGAGAAATACATCAAGACACATATTAATCAAACTGTCAAAAACTAAATACAAAGAAAGCATATTAAAAGCAGAAAGGGAAAAACAACAAATAACACACAAGGGAATCCACATAAGGTTAACAGCTGATCTCTCAGCAGAAACTCTACAAGCCAGAAGGGAGTGGCAGGGCATACTGAAAGTGATGAAGGAGAAAAACCTGCAACCAAGATTACTCTACCCAGCAAGGATCTCATTCAGATTTGATGGAGAAATTAAAACCTTTACAGACAAGCAAAAGTTGAGAGAGTTCAGCACCACAAAACCAGCTTTACAACAAATGCTAAAGGAACTTCTCTAGGCAAGAAACACAAGAGATGGAAAAGACCTATAATAACAAACTCAAAACAATTTAGAAAATAGGAATAGAAACTTACATATTGATAATTACCTTAAATGTAAATGGGCTAAATGCTCCCACCAAAAGACACAGATTGGCTGAATGGATACAAAAACAAGACCCATATATATGCTGTCTACAAGAGACACACTTCAGACTTAGAGACACATACAGACTGAAAGAAAAGGGACAGAAAAAGATATTCCATGCAAATGGAAACCAAAAGAAAGCTGAAGTGGCAATTCTCATATTAGACAAATAGACTTTAAAATAAAGACTATTAGAAGAGACAAAGAAGGACACTATATAATGATCAAGGGATTGACTCAAGAAGAAGATATAACAATTGTAAATAATTATGCACCCAACATAGGAGCACCTCAATACATAAGTCAAACACTAACAGCCATAAAAAGAGAAATCTACAGTAACACATTCATAGTAGGGGACTTTAACACCCCACTTTCACCAATGGACAGATCATCCAAAATGAAAATAAATAAGGAAACACAAGCTTTAAATGATACATTAAACAAGATGGACTTAACTGATATTTTAGGACACTCCATCCAAAAACAACAGAATACATATTTTTCTCAAGTGCCCATGGAACATTCTCCAGGATAGGTCATATCTTGGGTCACAAATCAAGTTTGGTAAATTTAAGAAAATTGAAATTGTATCAAGTATCTTTTCTGACCACAATGCCATGAGACTAGACATCAATTGTAGGAAAGCATCTGTAAAAAATACAAACACATGGAGGCTAAACAATACACTACTTAATAGCAAAGTGATCACTGAAAAAATCAAGGAGGGAATTTTAAAAATACCTAGAAACAAATGACAATGGAGACACTATAACCCAAAACCTATGGGATGCAGCAAAAGCAGTTCTAAGAGGGAAGTTTATAGCAATACAAGCCCATCTTAAGAAGCAGGAAACATCTCAAATAAACAACCTAAACTTGCACCTAAAACAATAAGAGAAAGAAGAAGAAAAAAAACCCCAAAGTTAGCAGAAGAAAAGAAATCATAAAAATCAGATCAGAAATAAATGAAAAAGAAATGAAGGAAACGATAGCAAAGATCAATAAAACTAAAAGGTGGTTCTTGAGAAGATAAACAAAATAGATAAACCATTAGCCAGACTCATCAAGAAAAAAAGAGAGAAGACTCAAATCAATAGAATTAGAAATGAAAAAGGAGAAGTGACAGCTGAAACTGCAGAAATAAAAAAAATCATGAGAGATTACTACAAGCAACTCTATGCCAATAAAATGGACAACCTGGAAGAAATGAACAAATTCTTAGAAATGTACCATGTGCCAATACTGAATCAGGAAGAAATAGAAAATATGAACAGACCAATCACAAGCACTGAAATTGAAACTGTGATTAAAAATCTTCCAACAAATAAAAGCCCAGGACCAGATGGCTTCACAGGCGAATTCTATCAAACATTTAGAGAAGAGTTAACACCTATCCTTCTCAAACTCTTCCAAAATATAGCAGAGGGAGGAACACATCCAAATTCCTTCTACGAGGCCACCATCACCTTGATACCAAAACAAGACAAGGATGTCACAGAGAAAGAAAACTACAGGCCAATATCACTGATGAACATAGATGCAAAAATCCTCAACAAAATACTAGTGTACAGAATCCAAGAGCACATTAAAAGGATCATACATCATGATCAAGTGGGGTTTATTCCAGGAATGCAAGGATTCTTCAATATACGCAAATCTATCAATGTGATAAACCATATTAAGAAATTGAAGGAGAAAAACCATATGATCATCTCAATAGATGCAGAGAAAGCTTTTGACAAAATTCAACACCCATTTACGATAAAAACCCTGCAGAAAGTAGGCATAGAGGGATCTTTCCTCAACATAATAAAGGCCATATATGACAAGCCCATAGCCAACATCATCCTCAATGGTGAAAAAGTGAAACCATTTCCACTAAGATCGGGAAGAAGACAAGGTTTCCCACTCTCACCTCTCTTATTCAACATAGTTTTAGAACTTTTAGCCACAGCAATCAGAGAAGAAAAGGAAAAAAAAATAATCCAAATCAGAAAAGAAAATGTAAAGCTGTCACTGATTGCAGATGACATGATACTACACATAGAGAATCCTAAAGATGCTACCAGAAAACTACTAGAGCTAATCAATGAATTTGGTAAAGTAGCAGAATACAAAATTAATGCACAGAAATCTCTGGCATTCCTATACAATAATGATGAAAAATCTGAAAGTGAAAGCAAGAACACACTCCCGTTTACCATTGCAACAAAAAGAAAAAAATATCTAGGAATAAACCTACCTAAGGAGACAAAAGACCTGTACACAGAAAATTATAAGACACTGATGAAAGAAATTAAAGATGATACAAAGAGATGGAGAGATATACCATGTTCTTGGATTGGAAGAATCAACATTGTGAAAATGACTTTACTACTCAAAGCAATCAATAGATTCAATGCATTCCCTATCAAACTACCATTGGCATTTTTCACAGAACTAGAACAAAACATTTCACAATTTGTATGGAAACACAAAAGACCCCGAATAGCCAAAGCAATCTTGAAAACAAAAAACAGAGCTGGAGGAATCAGGCTCCCTGACTTCAGACTATACTACAAAGCTACAGTAATCAAGACAGTATGGTACTGGCACAAAAACAGAAAGATAGATCAATGGAACAGGATAGAAAGCCCAGAGATAAACCCACTCACATATGGTCACTTTATCTTTGATAAAGGAGGCAGGAATGTACAGTGGAGAAATGACAGCCTCTTCAATAAATGTTGCTGGGAAAACTGGACAGGTACATGTAAAAGTATGAAGTTACATCACTCCCTGACACCATACACAAAAATAAGCTCAAAAATGGATTAAAGACCTAAATGTAAGGCCAGAAACTATCAAACTCTTAGAGGAAAACATAGAGAGAACAGTCTATGACATAAATCACAGCAAGATCCTTTTTAACCCACCTCCTAGAAAAATGGAAATAAAAACAAAAATAAACAAATGGAATCTAATAAAACTTCAAAGCTTTCGCACAGCAAAGGAAACCATAAACAAGACCAAAAGACAACCCTGAGAATGGGAGAAAATATTTGCAAATGAAGCTACTGACAAAGGATTAATTTCCAAAATTTACAAGCAGCTCATGCAGCTCAATAACAAAACAACAAACAACCCAATCCAAAAATGGGCAGAAGACCTAAATAGACATTTCTCTAAAGAAGATATACAGACTGCCAACAAACACATGAAAGAATGCTCAACATCATTAATCATTAGAGAAATGCAAATCAAAACTACAATGAGATATCATCTCACAACAGTCAGAATGGCCATCAGCAAAAAATCTAGAAACAATAAATGCTGGAGAGGGTGTGGATAAAAGGGAACACTCTTGAACTGCTGGTGGGAATGTGAATTGGTTCAGCCACTATGGAGAACAGTAGGGACGTTCCTTAACAAACTACAAATAGAACTACCATATGACCCAGCAATCCCACTCTTGGGCATATACCCTGAGAAAACCAAAATTCAAAAAGAGTCATGTACCAAAATGTTCATTGCAGCTCTATTTACAATAACCCAGAGGTGGAAACAACGTAAGAGCCCATCATTGGATGAATGGATAAAGAAGAAGTGGTACATATATACAATGGAATATTACTCAGCCATAAAAAGAAATGAAATTGAGTTATTTGTAGTGAGGTGGATGGACCTAGAGTCTGTCATACAGAGGGAAGTAAGTCAGAAAGAGAAAGACAAATACCGTATGCTAAGACATATATATGGAATTTAAGAAGAAAAAAAAAATGTCATGAAGAACCTAGGGGTAAGACAGGAATAAAGACACAGACCTACTGGAGAACAGACTTGAGGATATGCGGAGGGGGAAGGGTGAGCTGTGACAAAACGAGAGAGAGGCATGGACATATATACACTAACAAACGTAAGGTAGATAGCTAGTGGGAAGCAGCCGCATAGCACAGGGATATCAGCTTGGTGCTTTGTGACAGCCTAGATGGGTGGGATAGGGTGGGTGGGAGGGAGGGAGATGCAAGAGGGAAGAGATATGGGAACATATGTTATGTATAACTGACTCACTCTGTTATAAAGCAGAAACTAACACACCATTGTAAAGCAATTATACCCCAATAAAGATGTTAAAAAAATAAACATAAAAATAAATATGCCTGCAGATTTTCCTCAGACTATTTTCGAGGAAAGAGATAGAAAGGATTTTGGGCTTCATTCTTTATTTCCAAACCAATTAACAACAGTAGAAAAAATCGGGAGTAATTCAAAGCAAAATAGATTTGTGAGTGAATAATACACTATTATGGAAGCCAGCAAAGTTTTTCTTTACAGGACTAAGCTGTAAATATTTTTGGTTTCCAGGCCAGCCACGTAAGTTCTCTTGTGCATATTGCTCTTTGTGTTTGTTTTGTTTTCATTTATTTTTGCAGCTCTTTTAAAATGTAAAAAATATTTTTAGTTCATGAGCTGTGCAAAACAGACCCTGCGCTAGATTGTGCCGGGGGGTGGGGGCAGGAGGGGTGGTGCTTAGTTTGCCAAGTTCTAATTTACAGCATTCTCTATACTGTATACGTTATGAATGTAGTAAGTGCAGACAGTGATGGCTGGATGGGATATGGATTCAGCAAAGGAAAGAACCCTCTATGATAATAAACGACCTCTGTTAATTCAGTAGAGCACAGTATATAGGCTAGGAGTAGTAAACACATTTCTTGCTTGAGCTTTCAACTATTGAGTCAGGATGGTTATAATTAGAACCAATATGCTCACCATTATTTAGCACCCCTGATTTTACATACAGAGTGACCCCTTGAGCAAAGAAAACCTATCAAATTTTTTACCATCTCCCCTTAATAATGCACTTTGGAGTTTCTTAGTAATTATTTTTTTCCATGCCATTCCTAAAATGTGACCTGTTGATGGAGAGTAATCATGGATGAGAATGATCGCTTAGATATTGATGCTGCCCCCCATGTTTCCAAAACTTAATTGAAATAAGGCTGACTCATTGTCAGAAATAATAAAATCTTGGCATTCTATGCTGTGACTAACTAATAAATGGCTATGGAGCTTGAAAAAAATCTATGAGATGGAACTGAGAGAATTAAAACTTTTCTAAAAACAGGAAGACCACAAGCATGAATTTCCCCCAAATTATGATGAAAATAAATATAAATTTTACTTTTAGTCATTGGAAGCTTCAACAAGAAATGTATGTCCCTTCAACAGTTTATGATACAAGTCCAATGCTTGCTGCCTTCTTTTAACTATTTCAATAATGTTATCCAAGATAATGATATTATGATGATGATGATTAGAATAATAGTCTGAATCTCTATAAAATGTATCAATTTGATTGAATTGCAAGTAACTTGAATTCCATATCCCTTAGCACTTCCAAACACACTTTTAGACTTGAAGCACAAGTCAATCTAGAATTTGATGCATTTATTCTTTTATTGAACTACATGAAAAGATAAATCAAGAATTTATTAATACCAAAGTTAAATTTGTAATGGTAGAGAGTTCAGGACATTTGCCTTAAAAATCGCTATTACAGCAATGAAAATAAGTGTCGAAGGTTTAGCCAGTAGCTTCAGGTATAAAAATGTGCATTATCCTGTCATGAAGGAAGTTTTAACTAACTGACCCTTAGATTTGTAAAAACATCCTGGAAAAATGTACATAAGAAACAAAGCCCATCAATCTATTGTAAAGATTTTTCATTAAGTATGCTGTTTAGATGTCTCACCAACAGTGTTGACTCAACATTCCCAAGAGTGTGTTGAAGGTAATTTTCATAGTTGAGAAAGCTATCCTGGGTTGCTTAATTATTCTTTTTGATGGTTTGTTTGGGTTTTATATTTCTAAAATTTGGTATAACATTTTTTAAAACATCCTTACGTTAGAATTTTGTCTATAACGCACCAAGAAAGAACCAGAGACATGGAGATGTTAAGAGGCTTGCCCTTAGGGCGAGTCGGTTAAGAAGAAATGAAATTCTAAAGCACAGATCTCTTTTCTTTAAGTTGTCAAGGTTATTTATTGGAGGATATTGTATAATTTCTATCATTGTATTGAAATTCTATATATATATAATACAAAAAAAATGTGTCACACTAAAATTAACATAAAAACCATTCTTTTTATTTAAATAATGTGTTAAGTGATGGGAAAATTAAGTTTTTCTAGCATGGGACCATTTGCTTTTTGATCTGAAAAGTAATAAATTGAGTAATATAGGTACTGAGTAATATAGGTAGTGATTATTACTACTTAGTTTAAATGATGATATACATGTTATTTTTTCTTCTGAGGGACAGATTTTTGAGAGTTCAAGTTCTAGTTGTTTGCATTAATAAGTTTTTAAATTTAGTTTACTATTGCAATTGAGTTATTTTAAATGTATTTTGAGTACCGAAAAAAATTTAGGAGTCTTGACAATTGTATGATTTTATCACATTGCATATCCTTTGTTGTATACCCCAAACAAGCTCTTGTATATACAACTCTTTTCATCAGCTGTTTCTTAAAATCATAAAGCCAATTGTTCATTTAAGCTAGAGAATGAACCCTAGGCATGTTCATCCGTCTAAACAAAGCACATTTCCAACAGAGTTAAAAGGACAGATTATTCTTTAAACTGAGGTGATGGATGTGAATGCTTCAGAAATTATGAATTATTGAAAAGCACACAGTTTAATGTATTGCTCTCCATTCCTCTAACCTTATTTTTGAGATATATAATTGACTTTGGAGTATTTTTACTATTATTTTCAAAACAACATTAACATTAAAGTGTTCCCAGATTAACAGAAGGTAACTACAACCATGAAAAAAATGCATTAAAAAGACAATTTAACATTAAAGAAATAAAAACTCCATATACAGGATCGTTTTAAAGATATCTATTTACCCACAGTGAATTAAAACAAACTTAAAGTACATTAATTAATTTTGTTTTAACTAAAATTTATGTGTCAAAAATAGAACAAGAAATTCTCAATAAAGTTTAACCATGATATTAAAAAAAAAATAGAATAGCAAGATCACTGTTGTGCCTAACTCAATTAAATTCATTTAATCTTACAGTGATATTCTTACCTCTTGTATGAGTCCATGCTACTATGAAAAACCTACAGGATATGCATAGTAAATTTTAAAAGACAATTTATATTCACAAAAGTGCAAAATAACAGAAATGATCTTCTCTACAAGTAAGTTAGTCAGTTAAAGTGTTGTCCTAAATGGAATGGAGCATCTCTTTTATATGTATGAGGTGAAAAAGTTAGTGCAAGTTGAGTTCATGCGAACTAAGAAAGAAAAATGTTCAAAGTGTAAGTTAAATAATTTGCCCTCAGCTTTGTGTGTGTGTGTGTGTATGTGCGTGTTTTGAGAAGCGGGGGAACTTTCCTCACTACTAATTTTCTTTTGAAATAAAAGGTCAGAATTTGAATGAAAAGGAAAAGGGAATTAGTAAAACTGTTTACAAGGTACAAATAAGAGTAGAAATTGGAGAGAATAAGTATGCTAATGAGAAGACAGAAATTAGTCCAAGAAAAATTGTGGCACACAAAGTACTTTTCTTTTTTAATCTTTAGAAAGGTAGTTCATGCAATTAGAGGTAATCATTATGTTCATAGAGTAGTACACAAAGACTTGGAATGATCTCCAGTTGCGGCAAGCAATTTATCCACATTGCTGAAAATTATCCTATATCTTTACCTGTTCAATTTCGTGCACCCAAAGTCTTAATTTTGACCTAAAACCCTGTCACTGAAAAAAAAAAAAGAAAAAACAACTTTCTATGTTTGAAAAGTCAAGTCCTCTAAATATGATTTTTAAATATTGGTTCTTAATTGTTTTTCAAATTTATTTTGGGATATTAAAATTTAGAAATTCTATCAGAATAAAGATTTTCATATTGGTAGTCCTGCTTTATAATTTTACAGAGGTTCAAATAATACAGTTTTTACTCTTGTGTTGGCTTCTCCTGTTCAATAGTTTAATTATGGGATTTATCTATATTGTTGACAATTATTTAAAGTATTAATTCTATACTTCATACACATTAAGTGTTGAAGAAATTTTAGCTACTGTTAGGAGTATTTTACTTCTTTTTTTTCTCTCTCTCTTTTCATATCCTTTTCCTCCTCCTTCCCATTACTTTCTCATTCATGGAGCAGTGATCTTCCCCTTTTTCTTGGTTTATACTTTTTTTGGTGAAAAATAAATCCAGTTGATTTGTAAAATGGGCCCATGGAAAATATATTTTTAAAGTTCTTGTTCATCAGAAAGTTATTATATTCTATACCCTCACTTGATTAGAATAGAAATCTCCACTATAAATTGTTTTCACTAAGAAGTTTGAAATTATGGCTCCTTTTTTTTAATTCTCTTTTCATACTAATATTAAGTTATTGTTTATTTCCAATCCTTGTGTACTTTTTTTTTTCTTTTTCACTCTGGAAGGAGGAGTTAGGATCTCTATTTTACTTCTGTTGTTCTGAAAATTCACACTGACATGCCTTGGGCTGCATCTTTCCTTTATTTCTTTCTTAGGGTCCTGTCTGGACTTTTTCACTCTTGAGATGATTACTTACCATTGAAAAAATGTTTTCTTGGTTCATTATTTGAAAAATTTCCCCTTCATTTTATGTATTCTTTCTTTCAGAAAATGCTGTTAGTTGGAAGTCAAACTTCCCTAATTCATCTGTTTTCCTTTCTAGGCCTCAAATTTCCTCCTACACTCAATGATGTTATCTATTTAATTTTCAAACTATCAAATTACTTATTTTGACTCTGGTATCATTTTTTTGTGATCTTTTATAGGTGTAATAACTTTTCTGTTTGAGTCCATAAATTAGAGTTTACATTTCTGACAACTTATTTTATTGAATTTACTGTCTTCCTTTCCTCTCTCTACTATTATTTTTGATTTGTTTTGTTTGGCTTCTTTCCTGATGAATGTTTTCAACAAATTCTACTGATTCTTTTTTGGCTTTTCATATTTAAAAGTTAAGTACTAAAAATGTGAATGAAAGTTCTGTTAAGAACAGGTTTGCTTATCTGGTGGAATTGATAGTGAGAGAGTGAGATTATTTAGTGGAGGCACCCTAAAAGTCAGTATCCATATGCTTTCTCTCTAAAACTCTAATTTTTCCAGGAAAGAAGATCCTTGAAGTCACTGAATAGGGGAAATCAATCTTGCAGAGTTCTCACCTTTCATTTAGCTACTTTTTATTTAATATCCTGCCTTCTCTCTACTAGTTTAATTCTGCCGTACACTGTGCCTATGCCTACCAGTCCATAGATTTTTGCTTCAATTTCTCCAATTTATATTCTTCCTGATTCTTAGGATGAATAGATAGAGAAGACATTTGTGTTTCTCATTGGTTGTAGCTTTCTGAGGATATGATTTGCCTTTCTTTATGCTCTTTAGATCAACCTCCCACCTTTTACTGCCTGTTCTCACACCTATCTTCCACAGTACCTCATGTAACCACTTTCTGTATATTTCAGGAGTTCATCAGAGAAAGCTGTCTTATTTCTAATTGAGACCTCCCTCTACAAGCAGCAAGGATTTCACTCAATCTGCTAAGGTGCTGACCACTCTGCCCACTTCCAAATTTATCTCTTCATCTATCTGACATTTCATGAGAAATTTATATTGAAACTCTTTATCAAAAAGTCAAAATTACCAGTAAGCATAGTGATAATGGATTATCTTGTAAGTTGCACACCATGTCCCATTGGCCTACAGAGTTATAAACAACTACTAGCTATTACAAATCAAAAACACTTGGCTCAAACACCCATAAAGTGGACATAAGAATATTGACTGATTTCATTCATGCAAATTTTTTATACCTGAATTGATTGCATTGAATTATATATTTAAAATCTTGGTTTGGAAAAAAGACCCAGAGGTAGAAATTTTAGGTAATTTTTGGAAATCTTTTATAAATCATATATATTGTATTCATCCATGTATTTTGTCCAGTTATTTCTGTTATGAGTATGATTTCATATTTCCTAAGTTCAGATGGTAGAAACACCTCTTAAACTGACCTGTGTTTATGTAGATTATTCTGGTAAATATTACACAACTTTTTTATGTCGTTTGGTTGTCCTGTGTTTCATTAGTCTTCTCAGTGAGCACAATCAATATACTTTATGTTTTCATGCATATCTGATCACAACTGGTGGCCTTACACAGGAGAGGGAAACCATACACACATTCTAAAAGGTACTGAATAATTCTACTCTCCTCTTGTGTTTCACCTTTTTCTAAAATTAACCACTCTTGAAGAAAAATGTAGCACTTTGGTTCAGCTGTTTCAAGAGTAGCAAGTATTTTATGTTAAACTAGCTTGTTATTTAAATATATTCTTTGCTTTCTAACTGACCTAGTTAACTATTCTTCCAAAAGTTCCATCATTTTACTAAAATGTTCATACTGACAAACTAGATAAAAATATATCTTAATAAAAATTTAAATTATATAGTTAATTTTTATATATTTTGAATCATTTTATATCATTGTATAGGAAAACCAGGACACCAGAGACAATTTTTTGTGTATTTAACAATTTGGAACACTCAGTAACTTTCAGGTAAATATTTCACAGAACATTTCTGAAAACTCAAGTTTCTGAACCCTTGTTCAGGATGTAATGCTTAAAATGTAACAAACTTAATTATTGTATTTTATATTTTTATTTGAAAGCATTGCTATTACAATATTTTCCTATGTAATATATTTTAAGAAGAACCATGTAATCATAAGGGTATGTATGCATTTTCCTCATTGAGATATAATTAAATTATAATCCTACATTTATGCAGTATTTGAAAGTCTAATCTTCTTTAGGATCATATTCTCATTGGAGATGTAACCATTCAGGCAAAATAATTAAGGAAATCTGTCAATGTGAGCAATATCAATGTATAGTCAGAAAGACTATATATATATATATATATATATATATATATATATATTTGTTAAGTAAACAATACTCCTGGGGAGGGGGCAAGAAAATAATCTAGCTAACCATCTCTTATACTTAGGGCTATACTAAAATTACTTTTATATCTGAAGGACAGCTTGGCAATTCACAGCATTTCAAAATTTGTAACCAAAGCAATTTTTTACAGAAAAATTATTGAGAAGGTAAAAAGGAGTTAGTAACAACTAGACTCATGCAACCAGGCTTTGCTATAATAAAGCACAGTTTTATTAAGCACTTAGTTAATTGCCACATTAAAATGATAGGGACCCAACTTATAAAAATGACATGAGAATGCAGGCTTCTTTTGCTGTGTTAACTGAAAATGTAAGCTGTAAACACCATTTAATTAAGAAAAATGTAATCAAGCAATAGATAGTGTGGGTATTCAGTTTGGAACAAAACCTGCAGGTGTGTGGGGATAAGGAAATGTGATTATGACTTTGTTAGCTGACAGTACCATTTACTGGAAGTGGCTCAAGCTAAAGGTTCATATATTTATCAAACCAAAATCAATAGAGATGCTCAGAGGTTTTATGCTGCAGATATTACTTACTTTTAATTTTTAGTTTAGAGTTGCATTTAAGACATGTATACAGTAATCCTACCTGAAGACCATATGCCCAGTGTCATTTGAGGCTATCTGTTGAAAACCAGCTTAATAATAATAAATATTTAAGTTACTCTATTGCAAATATTGAACTAAGGACTTTATAAGGATTGTTATTTCTCTCAACAATACTTTCAAGTTCTTTCCAGTTTTACAAATGGAGGCTTGGGGACATTACATAACTTTTATAAAGCCACACAACATGTATTGGAGGAGACAGATTCCTAACAAAGCAAATATGCATGACTGTGTAGCTTGTGCATTTAAATTTTATGGCCTCTATCACTGTTTTAATTCAAATATCACCTGTGAAATAGTGGTCATTTTCAAGCTCTATGATATGATATCTGGCCTAATAGATTCTTATGTATAAGTTACCCTAATTTCTTTAATTTTCTTTCCAGGAAAAAAAAGACAAGGGAGAAATGATAGTATATGTTCAGAGACTGTAAGTGTGACTGAAGACGATGGGAAATGTGGTTTTCCCTGGTGGTTAATCTGGAACTCAAATACAATTATCCTTCACCAGAGCTGATTCAAAATTCAAAAGCTTACTCTTGTCTCCTTTTAAAAATGTGAGATACTGTCTATTACAGACATTACATTAATGAAATGAAAGCTGTATATTTTAAAGAAAAGTCTTTAGCTGGCCCTCCCAGAGAGTTATTCATCTCCATCACAGAATTATACAGTAATTACTCACCTAATCCTCATAAAATGTTACAAGAGTGAGCAGTAGACAGTCATTAGGATTAAACTCACAGCTAATTCACTGGGTTCTTAAAATCTTTTCTTAATAGAGACCACAAATTTTTAGAGTATTTTACTCATTTTACTCTCCTTCAGATTCTTTGTCAACTTTCCACAACCCTCTCCCATTTTTTAGAAAATTATACCTGAATTTTAGCTCTCACTTGGATCCAAACTATGATCAAGATAGTCTAGGCACCATGGTAAGAAAATTTAATTATGCCTTACAGAATATACTATTTCTTAAACTCAACAATATTTTATACTAAAAAAGCAAGTAAAATAAAATTTACTGTTATATTGAAATTTTGCTGATCTAGACATTTGCTCATAAAAAATTCTCCTTTAGTGATGACACAGTAAAACTTTAAAATTAAAATGACAATTGTCATTTTTCTTCAAATATTCAAATCCTTGAACACCAAAAAGTTATGATTTGTGTTCTTAAGGTATAGCTGGGAAACTGAAGCAGCACAATATTTAGATAATTTTTGCTACATTAAATAACTCTATGTTAGATAACTGAATGATAAAATAGTTTACAGCAAAATTATAAAATATTTTAAAACTTCTAATGTAACATTCTAGAAATGTAGTAAGAAGAAAGTTAAGAAACATAAAGTGATACTTTTAATGAACAACAAAAAATACAAAACAAAAATTAATATATTTCTCAAAAATAAGCTTTAATAAGTGCATTTGGAATTTATAAAATAACAGTTCCAGAAAAAAATCAATTAGTTTACCTGATTCTCAATGAAGTGTTTGTCTGTCTTCAAGATGACATAAATGAGACATTGTAAAAAAATCATTTGGTTTTAAGTTCCTTATGAGTGTCCAAAAGAGCAGACAATAACTATATTCTTTTTATTCACTATTTTTCTCTTTCCAAATGGTTGATCCATTTGCAAAGTTTCTACATTCAAAATTCTGCCAAGTTCCTAAGGGTTCTTTCTCTATTCATGGCTCATTTTCACTGAAACTAAACTTTAATGCCTCAGGAAAGAATCTTGGTTTAATGGATTGCAGATGCATATTTTCCAAGTGGTATACACTTAACACACAAAAGACCAATGAATTGTATGTATATACGTTTTTGGTATGGGGGTATATTTATACTATTTCATTGGCATTATTCCATAAAGTAGTCTTTTCATTCTATCTACTCTGCTTATCTTGGTCACCTTCTTTCCTTACTTCGTCAATGAAGAATAAATAAGAAATGTCAAGAGATAGTCCCATAGGGAGAAATTCTATTTTAATGGAAGGAGCTAAAGATATTTGATCAAATGACCAAGTTTGCCTTCTAACTTTGTGTCTCAGACATTATATAATATTGAACAAGTCACTTAACTCTTCAATATTCATTCTTCAACTAAAAATGGAGATAGTTTGAAGTGTCTCAGTGAGGCTTGTCCCTCTCACCTCCACTCATTCTCTAGTCATCTTTTATGACTCAGATATCTAAATTTACCCTAGATGTCATTCCATATCTTTCTTTTCAGGATAGATAATTGAGGTCTCTGTAGTCAGCAATTTTTTTCTGTAAAGGGCCAGGTAGTAAATCATTAAGGCTTTGAGGGCCATGTAATGTCTCTGTCACATTTCTTTTTTAAATTTCTTCCTTCCTTACTCCCTTATTTCCTTCTCTCTGTCCTTCTTTCTATTCTTTCTTTCATTACTCTTTCAGGGTTTTTTTTTTAGCTTTTACAATATTTAAAAATGTAAAAATTATTCTTAGCTCAAGAGCCATGTAAAAAGGAAAAAAAAAATCTACAAAAACTAGAATTAACAACATACCTAATGGAACAAAACAGGAAACATTTTTCCCAAAATTGGGAAGAAGACAAGAATGTCCTTTCTCACCACTCCTATTCAACATCATTGTGCAAGTTCGAACTAGTGCAATAAGACAAGAAAAGGGAATAAAACTATACTAAATGGAAAGAAATAAATATGTCTTTATTTGAAGATGAAATTATTGTCTATATAGAAAACAACATAGAATAGAGCAACAACAAAAACCCTCCTTAACACAGAAGTGAGTTATACAAGATTGTAGCATAAAAAAATATACAGATGTAAATTGTTTTCCTATATAGAAACAAAAAACCCCTGAAATTTGTAATAAAAATACCATACAAAACTTTATCAAAAATAAAATACTTAGTCATTAATCTAACAAAATATACTTAAAAATATGCATGTGGAAAACTACAAAACACCAAAAAAGATTTTTTTTAGTAATTAAATATATGGATAGAGATTCCTCAATCATTGGTTGAAAGACTTAGAAGTGTTAAGATATCAATTTTTTCCAACTTGATCTAAACAATCATTATCACCCTATTCAAAATCCCAGAAAACTACTAGTAGGTACCAATAAACTGATTTGAAATTTATATGGAAAGTCAATAGACTTGAAAGAATCAGCACAGCATTGAAAGTGAAGAATAAAGTTACAAGACTCACACTACCTGATTTCAAATTATCTAAAGGCTATATTAACCAAGAGAATATGATATTGGTGGAAGAATAACACAGAGATTAATGGAAAAGAATATAGATAACAGAAATAAACAACCCAAGTACCCATCGACAGACAAATGGATAAAGAAGATATGGTATGTATATATTCAATGGAACACTACTCAGCCACAAGAAAGAATGAAATTCTGCCATTTGTAGCAATGTGGATGGACCTAGAGAATATTATGCTTAGTAAAATAAGTCAGACAGAGAAATACAAATACTGCATGACATCACTTATATGTGGAATCTAAAAAGTAAAATAAACAAATGTATATAGCAAAATAGAAACAGACTCAGAGATATAGAAAACAAACTAGTAGAGAGAAGGGGGAGAAACAAATTAGGGGTATGGAATTAAGAGATACAAACTACTATGTATAAAATAAATAAGCAACAATTGTATATTGGATAGCACATGGAATTTTAGCCATCATCCTGTAGTAACTTTTAATGGAGATAATCTGTAAAACTACTGAATCACTGTGCTATACACATGAAATTAATATAATATTGTAAATCAACTATACTTGGTTAAAAAATAAAGAATATAGATCCCAGAAATAGATCCAAACAAATATAGTCAACTGATTTTTGACAAAGAATCAAATACAAATCAATAAACATAATCTTTCCAATCCATTGCATGGGAACAATTGATCATCCATATGCAAATAAAAAGTAACCTAGACCTTACACATTATACAAAAAAAAGACTCAAAATGGATTCTAAACCAAAATGAAAAACACAAAGCTATTAAACTTCTAGGAGATAACTTAGGAGAAAATCTACATGATCTTGGATTTGGTGATAGGTTTTTAATATGTAACACCAAAAGCAATATCCATGAAAGAAAAATATAGTTAAACTTTATTAAAATTAAAAACTTGTTTATGAAAGACACTTAATAAACTAAGAAGACAAATCACAGACTGGGAGAAATATTTGCAAAATGTATTTCTGATAAAGGACTTGTATCTAAAATATACCAAAAAATCTTAAAATACAGCAATAAGAAAACAAAAAATGCAATTAAAATGGACAAATATCTGAACAGACATCTCACTAAAGGAGACATACAGATGGGAAATAAGCATATGTCAAGATGCTCACATCATTTATCTTTAGGAAATTAAAACTTAAAACAGCAATGATTTTTCCAAACTCACATTTTACAATGGCTAAAATTTAAACAAAACAAACAAAGACTTTGACAATATATAATGATTTGGAGCATCAGGACTCTCATCAGTTTCTGGTGGGAATAAAAATTGATACATCTATTTTGACAGTCTGGCAGTCTCTTATAAAATTAAACATCATCTTATCATATGATCCAGCAATTGCTCTCCTGGGAATTTACACACTTATGCCCACAAAAATATTTGAAAACTTATGCCCACAAAAAAATATGCACGTTTGTAGCAGCTTTATTCATAACCACCAAGAATGGAAACAATGAAGATATTCTTTAATAGGGAATAAACAACTTCATTTTATCCATATGAATATAGATATTATCCAGTGATAGAATGAAATGAACTATCAGGCCATGAAAATACATAGATAAATCTTAAATACTTACTGATAAATGAAAGAAGCTAGGCTCAGAAAGCAACATAATGTATGATTCCAATTATATTTTATTCTGTTAAAGACAAAACTATAGAGTGGGTAAATGGATCAGTGATTGACAGGGACCTGTGTGGAGAAAGTTCATAGGTGAAACATAAAAATATTTTAGGGCAATGAAACTATTCTGTGTAATACCATAATTATGAATATAAGACTTTAAGCATTTTTCAAAACTTATGGAACTTTACAGCACAAAAAGTAAATTTATTATATATACATATATTTTTTGAAAAAAGAAAGCATTCATGAGATCATGAATTTCCTATGCAGAGTGCAGAATGTGACAAAAATATAAAGGTAGTACAAATGTATGAAACAACCTCACCAAAAGGAGTGGGGAATAAGGGGCTAACCTAAGTCACTTTGGGAATAAGCAGATTCTGTAAGACTAAAGGCAAAAGAATCTGTACACTCTTGCTGATAAAGTATCACATGGTATTATGGAGAGTATATTTGAAAGTTGCTAAGGGAGTAGACTTTTAAAGTTCTCACCACACACACACACACACACACATACACACACACACACCTTGTAACTATGTGAGATGATGAATAACTAACTGTATTGTGGTAATCATTTTGTAATATATACATATAAAAAATACTCTATTAAGTATACCTTAAAGTTACATAATGTTATATGTTGATTATATCTTAATATAGCTGGAAATACATATAAAATATATATTTTTAAAATTCTGAAACCATTTTACAAATAATTTGACTCTTCAACAGCAGGGGTTTGAACTGCAAGTCCACTTATATGTGGATTTTTTTCAATACTGCAGTTCTACACGATCTGCTGTTGTTTGAATCTGTGGATGTGGAGCCCCAGATACAGAGGCTCGAATATGAAGTTACACACAGATTATCAACTGAACAGAGGGTTGCACTTCTAACTCCTGGATTATTCTAGGGTCAACTGTATACTGTAATTAAATGACTGAGTAAATAAAAGGCAGAAACTTGGATCCAGATTTCTCTTTGCTCACATTGGAATTTACAGGGGAGGAAGATAGGATGATGTATGTGGTAATGGATTAGAGTTTGAGACATCAGTATGAACTCAGGTTTCATTTAATATAGATGCAAATGGTTATACATGGAAATATTTATAAATATGTGTACACACATCTATCTCTTTGCTCTGTCAGTTAAAAGAGCCTAGATGCGAAAACTTCTCCAAAGCAAAAAGCATATCTCATATCCAGCCCTTGGTTTCTTATATGATTTTCCAATTTAAACAAACAAACAAACAAAAAAACAAAAACAAGGATCATGGAAGAAATCACTAATTCTAGGACTGAGGCAGGGAATATTCAAAATGAGCACAGAGCATCTCGTATTGCCAGAGAGTATGAAAATGCTGAGGGAATAAAACAGAAAAAGAGGGCTTCCCTGGTGGCGCAGTGGTTGAGAGTCCGCCTGCCGATGCAGGGGATACGGGTTCGTGCCCCGGTCTGGGAAGATCCCACATGCCGTGGAGCGGCTGGGCCCGTGAGCCATGGCCGCTGAGCCTGCTCGTCCGGAGCCTGTGCTCCACAATGGGAGAGGCCACAACAGTGAGAGGCCCACATACCGCAAAAAAAAAAAAAAAAAAACAGAAAAAGAAAAAGAAAATCCACAGTGGGGTGTGTGTGTAAAAGTGACATAGGAATAAAATGAAAGAGCTCCCAATTGACAAATTCGCAATTATTTAGCAACAAATTTAACAAGGTTGTATGGAATCATAATATAAACTATAAAATAAATATCCATGAGTCTATATTGATATAGATTGAAAAATAAGTGAATAAGTAAACAAATGAATAAATCTCTCATGCAAAATAACTCTAAATAACGTATGTAGATACTTTGCCTTTAATGAGGTGGCTCATAACTCCTGTCCCTTGAGTGTGGGGTATACACAGTGATTTACTTTCTAAAGCAAAGGAGAAAGGGTAAACAAAACAGTAAGTTTACAGTGGAGGAACATGATAAACAATATTTCAAGCCAGGCGATTAGTATTAATGATTAGTCATACTGTTAGTATGTACTCTTGACTGATGTGATGAGAAACTTACTTCCTTTTGTAGTCTTCCTCCAAAAACACACTTCTTCACTGTAATAGTGAGAAAAACAACAAACAACTTCCAATGACTGACAATCTATAAAATATTCTACCAGAATTCAGTCATCAAAGTGCAAACATACTTTGAAGATATTGCAGGTTTGGTTCCAGATTGCCACAGTAAAGTTAACATCACAATAAGGCAAATCACACAATATTTTTGTTTTCCTAGTGCATATAGAAGTTATGTTTACACTTTACTGTAGTCTATTATGTGTGCAATAGCATTAGCCTAAAGAAACAATGTACATACCTTATTTTTTTTAATACTGTATAGCTAAAAAATGCAAACCATCATCTGAAACTTTAGTGAATCATAATTTTTTGCTGCTGGGATCATAATTTTTTGGTGCTGGAAGATATTGTCTCGATGTTGATGGTTGATGACTGATCAGAGCAGTGGTTGCTGAAATTTGAGATGGTCATGGCAATTTCTTAAAATAAGACACAATGCAGTTTGTTACATCAATTGACTCTTCCTTTCATGAATGATTTCTCTATAGCATGCTGTGCTGTTTGACAGCATTTAACCCACAGTAGAGCTTCTTTCAAAATTGGAGTCAAGCATCTCAAACCCTGCTGCTGCTCTATCAGATAATGTAATATTCTAAATAATTTGTTGCCATTTAAACAGTCTTCACAGCATTTTCACCAGGAGTAGTTTCTATTTAGAAAAGCCACTTTCCTTGCTCATGCATAAGAAGCAAATCCTCATATGTTCAGTTTTATGAGATTGCAGCAGTTGTGTCACACCTTCAGGCTTCACTTCTAATCCTAGTTCTCTCACTATTTCCACCACTTCTATAGTTACTTCCTCCACTTGTCTTAAACTCTTAAAGTCATTCATGAGGGTTGGAATCAACTTCTTCCAAACTCCTGGTCATGATGATATTTTGACCTTTACCCATGAATCACGAATTTTCTTAATGACATCTATAATGGTGAATCTTTTCCAGAAGGTTCCAATTTACTTTGTCCAGAATCTGTCAGAAGAACCCCTGTCTATGGCAGCTATAACCTTACAAAATGGATTTCTTAAATAATAAGACTTGAAAGTCAAAATTACTCCTCAACCCATGGGCTGCAGAATGGATGTTGTGTTAACAGGCATGAAAACATTAATCTCATCCACCTCTATCAGATCTCTTGGATAACCAAGTACATTGTCAATGAGAAGTAATATTTTGAAAGGAAACTTCTCTTCTGAGAAGTAGTCCTCAACTGTGTGCTAAAAATATTCAGTAAACCAGGTTGTAAACAGATGTGCTGTCATCCAGACTTTGTTGTTCCCATTTATAGAGCACAGTCAGAGTAGATTTAGCATAATTCTTAAGGGTGCTCGGATTTTCAGAATGGTAAATGAGCATTGGCTTCAACTTCAAGTCACTAGCTGCATTAGCCCCTAAAAAGAGAGTCAGCCTGTTCTTTGAAGCTTTGAAGCCAGGCATTGCCTTCTCTTTAGCTTTGAAAGCCCCAGATGGCATCTTCTTCTAATAGAAGGCTGTTTCTTCTACATTGATAAGGTAGAACATTTATTAATTATTCTAGCTCGATCTTCTGAAAAATTTGTTGCAGTTTCTACATTAGCTCTTGCTGCTTCACCTCGCACTTTTATGTTTGGAGATGGCTTTTTCCTTAAACCTCATGAACTGACCTCTGCTAACTTTCAGCTTTTCTTCTCCAGCTTCCTAACCTCTCTCAGCCTTCACAGAATTGAAGAGAGAAGCTTGCTCTAGATTAGGCTATGGCTTAAGGGAATGTTGTATCTGGTTTGACCTTCTGTCTAGTTCACTAAAACTTTCTCCATATCAGCAATTAGGCCGTTTTGCTTTCTTATCATTCTTGAGTTCACTGGAATAGAATTTTTAATTTATTTTAAGAACTTTTTCTTTGCATTCAAAGCTTGACTGTTTGTCCCAAGAGGTCTAGCTTTTGGCTTATCTCAGTATTTGACACGCCTTTCTCACTAAGCTTAATCACTCTTTCACTTGAACACTTGGAGGCCATTGTAGTGTTATTAATTGGCTTAATTTCAATCTTATTGTATCTCAGAGAATAGGAAGGCCCAAGGAGAGAGAGAGCAATGAGGGAGCAACTGGTAGGGGAGCAGTCAGAACACATAACATTTATTAAATTTGCCATCTTATACATGCACAGTTTATGGCACCCCAGAACAATTACAATAGTAACATGAAAGGTCACTGATCACAGATCACCATAACAAGTACAATAATAATGAAAATGTTTGAAATATCTAGACACATAATGTGACATAAGGTTAGTAAATACTGTTAGGAAAATGGTGCCAATAGATTTGCTTGATGCAGGGTTGCACAAACCTTCAATTTGTAAAAAAAACACAATATCTGTGAAGTACAATAAAGTGAAGTGCAATAAAATGAGATATGCCTATAAAAGTCTGAAAAACTGTCACAACCAAGAGGAGCCTGAGAAGACATGATTATTAAATGTATAATGGATGGGGTCTTGGAACAGAAAAAGGATATTCATTTAAAAATTAAGTAAATTTGAATAAATATGCATACACATTAATTATAATGTATGAATATCTGTTCACTAATTTTGACAAATGTATGATACAAATGTAAGATATTAATAAATGATGAGTATAACTGTAGTTTCCATAGTATTTTACGTTTTCTTAACAGCTTTATTGAGATATAATTCATATTCCATACAATTCACCAACTGAAAGCATAAAATTAATACTTATTACTATTCCACAGATACGTGCAACCATAACTACAATTAATTTTAGAACACTTACACCACCTCAAAAAGAAATCCTGTACTCTTAATCTATCACCCACTGTTCTTCCAGTTCACCTCCCCAACCATAAGCAAATACTAGTTTACTCTCTGTAAATATAGATTTCTTATTCTAGATAATTTATTTGAATGAAATGATGCAATCTGTGATCTTTTGTGACGGGCTCCTTTCACTTATAATAATGTTCTCAATGTTCATCCATGTTGTAGCTTGTATCAGTATTTCACTCCTTCTTGTAGTTGAAAAATATTCTATTGTATGGATATAGACATTTTTATCCATTCATCAGTTAATGGACATTTGGGTTTTTTCCAACTTTTTCTTATTATGAAAGTTGTTACTATAAACATTTGCATGCTGGTTTTTGTGTAGAAATAATTTTCAACAATTTTTTCTAATTTTTTTCTCTCTCAGTCTTCTTATTGTTCCTCTTTTGATAACTATTGCATAGCAATATATTTTTATTATGTAAACAAGATATATATTAATAGACCACTATGTCTTAGTCTTAAACATTTTTATACCTTGGACAATATTTGGAAATATTAATTTGCATTATGGCATATGTAATTTTTGTGTTGTAATGAATGTATGAAATGTGACATGTAATTGCCTTACCTCTTTGTTAGCAAGAGCTGAGAAGCCCCAGAGATGTATGATTGACTAGATATCTGTATCCAAATGAATTTCATAAATTTTAAAGCAGAGCTTTTAGATGTATCTGTCATATCTACTTCCTTCCACTTGTATTCTAAGTATTTGAAATGAAGATATTGTGTAGTATGATTCATATCCCTATCAGAAATGTTAATTTCCTTCTTTATGACTCTGTGACATATGTTCTATACAGCTTAGAACAATTCTGATAAAAATGTTAAAAACGTATAAGTTGCTCTCCCCCTCTTCTTTTTTTTTTTTTAATAACATTACTGAAACCTAATGCGTAGTAGCCAAAAGGATTCCATATAAGCCCATGGCAGTTCTCAGAGTCTTATAAGCAACAACATTCATTATAACTTCAACAAATATTCCAATTAACCTTGATGCCTAAACTCCAGCTAAAATGATGTCTAAACATCTATAACAAGTAGATGGTTTACTACCCTATAGACTATAATATTTCCAAATTCTTGGACATAAACTGAAAGGCATAATTTCTTACATTTCCTTACCTTTATTAGTCATTTCCTGTAATTTTCTTATAGTCAGAGAAATTAGGGCTATCTTTATTATTAAATTCACATATTATCCCAATCAGTGTAGTTGAATGATTGTATAATTACAAACATAACAACAAATTTTAAAAAATTAGTTTTTCTTTTTCATTTTGTTAATTAAAAATCCACTTTTGTATCAATATCCATGTCAATACCTAAATAAACTTGAATTAAAGATGGCTATAATATAATTTAGACCAAAGAAGTTTGATTTAAAATGAGCTAAAATGTTTTTTTAAGTTATAGCCACAATTGTTATACAGCTTACTGCTTCTTAACGGGCAACATACACCTGAGATAAGAATATTCTCTATTACTTTTTAACTGGATAAAATTCTTATTAAATTCATGTGGAAAGAAAAACGATGCTATGATGCTAGATGCCTTCCCTTTCTCAGTCTTGATCTCTTCTTTCCCTTTTCTTACACTGGACATGAATTAACAGCTAGCTACTTTAATTCACTAATCCATCCATTTAATTATTCACAGCACAAATGAAATATCTGTTATATAGTAAATACTGAGTTTTATTAGCTAAACCACTGTTTTTTAATCATGGAAAATGAAGGCTCATAGTATAGACTGATGTCCTTGATGCTCCCTAGGAGTTTCTATTGATAACCCTTTATTTTACCATTTTAACAGGGAAAAAAGGAGGAAAATAGAGTATAAAATATTTTATGAAACATGTAAGAGATAGAGATAGCTATAAGATAAAATATGCAAATGAAGAAATACATATATAAATTTTTCACAAATAAAAATAGTAATGTTCACTTGCTATCAGGCTCCCATCTAAATGACAGTTTTTTGAGGGTAAAGTTTAGCTCAGATGTAGTGCTAGCTCCTCTCCATCTCTTTCATTGTTTTAAATTATTTCTTTCACTATTGTCACTCATCTTCCTCAAACATTCTATTGCCTTTTTAACAGAATGCTTGATTAATCAAATGCCTATTCAATAAGCACCTATTTTGTGATAGATACTGTAGAATTAGGAAAAAAAATTCTCACAAATGATTGGAAGACAGGGACACATATACAGTTATGGTACATTAATATAGTATTTATATACTTATGTTATAGTGGGTTGTATGGTGGCCACCAAGAATATATGTCCACGTACCAATTAACAGAACTTGTGAGTACTATTTTATATGGTAAAGAGTGATTATTACTGTATTCAACAAAATATGTGATTCATCAAGAATTTTGAAAGGGTATGCTTATTTTGGATCATCAAAGTGAGCCCTAAATCTAATAACAAGCATCCTCATAAGTGTAAGGAAGAAAGAGACTGATAGATAAGAGTAGGCAATAATGTGACCACAAAGGCAGAAGTTGGAGTGATGCAGCTATAAGTCAATGAACACCTGGAATTACCAGAAGCTGAGACAAGAAATGAATTCTCCCACAGAATCCCCAGAGACAACAAGGCCCTGACAAATTTTGGGCTCCAGAACTGTAAGAGAATAACTTTCTGTTGTTCTCAGCCTCCAATTTTGTAGTAATTTGTAACAGCAGTCTCTGGGGTATGTTTGTATGTGTATATACATATATACATATGTATATGTATATATACATATATATGTAAGAAAAAATAAAAACAGGTATTAGAGACATGTACAAGAAGATTGGTTCCCATTAAACCACTTAGATTTCAACCCAAACATCACCTCTCTTATCTGCTTTCATTCATTATGTTTTATATATCCCTGTTTAATATCCTTCATATCAGTTATCCTCTTTGAAAATCATTTTTTCACTAATTTATTTGTCTGTCTTTTGCTTGTTTGTATATTTTCTATGTCTTGTCAATAGAACACAAGCCCCATGAGGTCAAATAACTTATCTTTCAAATAATAAGTGATAAATACATGTAATAAATGAAATAAATGGAGAGTCTTGCTGGGAAAGAGGGTAGACTAGAACCCACTTGTACTGTTTTTTATGAAGATACAAATATCAAGACACTAATCTTACTTATTAGATTAACTGAATACTCTATTTCAGTATAAAACACTGAAATGATAATTCAGTTGTTTGCCCCTTCCTAACAAAAAGTACTTCTTTCTCCTACTTCTTGTAAAGATTTATTATTTAGTTAACTATGGTGGAAGTTTCTATTAACCTTTATTTCTTTACCTCTCTTAAATCATCATTAATCAATTTAATTGCCAATTTCATAACAAGTCATCTAAAGCATCAATATATATAGTATGATTCTCTTTTGGAAAAAATATACCTCAATATATGGAAACACATGCTTGTACATTTTTACTCAAGTAGAGATAACAAAGCATAAGGTTACACATCAAGAGGTTAAAAATTGGTTACCTAAAGGACGTGAGAGAAAGTGTTTTTTGTGTGTATGTGTGTGTGTTTTGAAGAAGGAGTAACAGAGAAGATTAACTTTGCATTTCTACATTTTGTATTGAATTTCAATTGTTACAATGTACATTATTTCTATAATTTGAAGATCAAAAAATTTTGAAAGAATAATTCTTCTTTGTATTCTTTTTCAAATTTTATTCTCATTCAAATTCCAACTATCTTAACTCAGCTTGAAGTTACCTTAGCCTTGAAATAGAGTTTTTTCTCATCCTTCTGCATCTTCTCATTTCAGTCCATCCTACACATTTCTCAGATGTAGCTTCATATAACTCAAAAACCTATTATCTCTCTTTAAAGGCTACAAAATTATTAACAAAAACCTATATCACATTCATAATGTTCAAAATGAGGCTCTTTTTAACTTACTATTCTACTACTTTCCTATCCTTTATAGAAAAACCTCTTATGTTATTCCCAATGATAGAGACATCATGGATTTAGCCATTTGTAATTATCTAAGCAGACATAAGCCATCTGATATTGAAACAAAACTACATATTCATCTTAAAAACTCATGCTTTTTTAAAATGTATTAAAGATTCTTGTGAACTTGGATTTTTAAGAGCAATAGTAAATTTTGCTAGTACTTTACAAGCTGTTTTTCCCTATATGAGCTCATTTGATACTGACTGTGCTGTGGTAGTCAGATATTAGCATATTTATTTTATAACTGAGGAACCTAAGGCTCACAAACATTAATTTGACCAAAATCATACAAAACTGTCAATTGAACTTCAGTTTTCTGCCTCTAAAATGTGTATTCTTCTTCCATTAAACAATAGTTCATCTCATCATTCTCAGTTCTTTCAACTTGACTGAAAATTCTTTGATAAATAAAGGTCCTGGCTTTATTTATCTTTATATCTCCAAAAGTAAATGAGAAAATACTTTGAAAGATAATTTCAATAAATGTTTTTAATTAAATAATTTACTTATCTTTCAGACAAACTGACTATATTCTATTTTTTTTAAGTGGCATACCCAACCTTCATTTTTTTTTTTTTTTACTTAATTAATTAATTAATTTATTTTTTGGCTGTGTTGGGTCTTTGTTGCCATGTGTGGGCTTTCTTTAGTTGAGGTGAGCAGGTACTACTACTCATTTGCAGTGTGCAGGCTTTTCATTGTGGTGGCTTCTTTTGTTGTGGAGCACGGCTCTAGGCACACAGGATTCAGCAGTGTGGCACATGGGCTCAGTAGTTGTGGCTCATGGACTCTAGAGCACAGGCTCAGTAGATGTGGCGCACGGGACTAGCTGCTCCGTGGCTTGTGGGGTCTTCTGGGACCAGGGCGCAAACCCGTGTCCCCTGCATTGGCAGGCGGATTCTTAACCATTGCACCACCAGGAAAGTTGCCTTGACCATATTCTTAATGATATCACTTTAGACAGTACCAGAAAATATGGTTATATGCTTAGATAAAGTTTTAATCAGTTGAATAAAAGAAAGATTCTGTATTAAAAATTTTCTGATAGACTGGAAGAGTGGGCTAAAATTTAATGGGATAATGTAAAGGTTTTACACTTTGTTCCAAAACAGAGTTCTCTGAATAAAATAGATAAAATGATATGTGATAAATCTTTAAGATTATTTAACATATATATGCTTATACAGTCAATTCTTGTTATTTATGTTTGTCGATAGT
Organism: Lipotes vexillifer; assembly: GCF_000442215.2. NCBI lineage: Eukaryota > Metazoa > Chordata > Mammalia > Artiodactyla > Lipotidae > Lipotes > Lipotes vexillifer. Next base: position 232,148 of record NW_006795562.1, read on the forward strand.
CATGTTCTATAAAGATGCTAGAAACACTAATTTAGTGAATACTGAACTATGGTTCCTTGATAAAATACAGGTGAGTTAGGGTCCTGTGAGCTTCTGGTTACGTTTCCATCCACTGATCAATATATTACCTTGTTTTATATGTGTTTCTGTTTAAAGACAGCTTATGTTATTATTGACTCTTTATTATTATACAATAGTGACTCTGTCATTAAAACCACATTAAAATCATTAAAATATTATTGACTCTTTAACATTAAAATAACAGCAGCAGGGCTTCCCTTGTGGCACAGTTATTGAGAATCTGCCTGCCAATGCAGGGGACACGTGTTCAATCCCTGGTCCGGGAAGATCCCACATGCTGCAGAGCAACAAATCCTGTGAGCCACAACTACTGAGCCCACGCACCACAACTACTGAAACCTGCACACCTAGAGCCCGTGCTGCACAACAAGAGAAGCCACTGTGATGAGAAGCCCACACACCACAATGGAGAGTAGTCCAAACTCTCCGCAACTAGACAAAACCAATGCACAGCAACAAAGACCCAATACAGCCAAAAATATAATTTAAAAAAAAATTCTAAAAGAAATAAAAATAAAAAATAACAGCAGCACTATTACTCATGACAATAAAGCTAATCTAACAAATATTTTATCATAAGATCTTCATAGCCTTCTTTTGATTAAGAACACTAGACAATACTTCAGCACTATGTTTGGGGGTTATTTTTAAAACAGAAATTGCCAACAAAAACAACGCAAAAACTTGACAAGCCAGATATTAAATAGACCATGAAAAGAACACTTGTTTACAGTATGAGAGCTTAAATAAGAAAGAAGAATGTCCCTTCTTCAGCCTCAGCTGGGAACTTGCATATTGGGTGATGCCAATTTTCACTGCCGTGCTCAAGTGCATGAATGGCATGCAGTGAAAGTGCCACGAGTATTGATCTGAGGTTACAAATAAAGTTTAGCAAGCAGATAAATGTACAAATACAGAATCTGCCAAAAATGAGGATTGGCTGTATTTATGCATATCATTTTAGACAGTTTAATTTTCTTAAAAAATGCATATTTTGTGTTAATGTGAGATTCAAGAAAGCAAATAGTTCCACACTGTCTGTTTTGGTTTTTCACTAATATATCTAAAAGGTTGTGATTACTATCTTATAAATTAGTAAAATTGAGGGGCTTCTGATGTTTTTGGAGTCAGGTGAAAATTATACACTTCATCTGCAGAAAAGTACATGGAAATAATAGTTTGCACATAGTTTCAGGTAGTTCATGGAGTTTAGGGACACATAGTCACACTATTGTAAGTTCCCTTGACTTAGAAAATTACATTCATTTTTTTGTGTTTTTTAAAAAGTATGTCCTTGTTGGTTATCTATTTTAAATATAGCAGTGTGTACATGTCAATGCCAAACTCCCAATCTATCCCTCCCCACTTAAATGTTCTATTAAGCACATTTCTAAAAGATTATAAAAATAAAAATGAAAATAAATATAAGACAAAATGAAAACTAGAAGCTATATAGCATGGCTCAAAAAAGCAGGACAGTTAAACTAGAGATTTTTTTTATAGTCATCTGCATGTATATTAAAGGCTACCATATGGAAGTTACTTTATTCATATCTATGTAAGAATTCATAGCACAGAAGAATAATTAATGAGGGGAAGCTACAAAGGGCTATAAAAAGTAATCTTTGGCCAACAAAATTATCTAAACATCAGTGAACTTCCCCAGAATGTAGGTAGGTACCTATACCTAAAGTCTTTAATAAAATTATAAATGATTATTTGTTGGATATATTGAAGGTATTCAAACATCATATGGGATTTACAAGGATACTTAATGTTGAATATTTAGAATCAGAGATTTTAAAATTTATGAAGGTTAAATTTTCTTTTTTCTTTAAGTCAAATATTAATAAGCAAGAAGAAATAGTTCACAAATAAAATAATGTCTTTCCCTTTCCCTGAAAATGAAACTTCAAAATAATGTATTAATGTTTTAAACTCTTGATTTTTTTTAAAACTGTTATATCATATAACAATGTTTTGTTTGAGGAGAAATTTATTGGAGCTACAACACTCTTACATCCAATTCAAACAAAAACTCCCTTTTAGTATAAAGAGCATCATCCAAATGAGCTGCTCTTATTTATTTTTAATATAAATGATATTAAGCAACTTACATTTACTAATATGGAGACCCCAGCTTAACTTGGAGATATTCTCTATTGTATAAATGGGTAAGAATAATATCTTTATTTATGTTGGGTTTTATAAAAATTAATAAACAGAAAGCTCAAATAGAATTGGAAGACCAGAATTGGGAGCTCTCATGGCCTGCAATGATAGTTGAGCCCAACAGGAAAAAGAAAGACTCTTCTTTTCTGGAGAGGACTCAGTCAATGAAAAGCCATGGACTTTTTGTTTACTATAGCCCTCCCATCTTCCTATTTCCCTTCTATAAAACAGCACTTCTCTTGTTATGTGGGGACTTGCACATGACTCACCATGTTTGCAGACACTGAATTTCAATCTTCTGTTCATTCTGAATAAACCCATCTTTGCTGGAGAAATATCTAGCAGTCTATTTGCTTTAAGTCAACAAGTCGTAACAATTATTTCATTTCTGAATTTCTCAACATCATTTTTTATATTAAAAAATTATTTTGTAGCTCATTTTCCAAAGTAAATTTCACTTTTATTTTTGTATTTCTTTTCAAGTTTTTCCATAAATCACAATATGAGAACAATCATAAAATACTAGTTTCATAATTCAATGGACATTCAATAAATGTAAAGTGTCTTATTTTTATTGAAAACAACTCTAAAAAATCAGTCCAACTATTTGTGTTGATTTCTTCACTGATTGACATTGTTGAATTGAGACTGAGAAAAATTCTCTGAGAACTTATAACTTGGATTGTCAATCAATGGCTAAATAAATATGTCCCTTTGATAACTTTATCCCCAAAATTTTCTCAGCAAATAAAGTCAGCTAACCTTAGAGGTATTCAAGAAGTGAAACAAAATATCAGTGGATCTGAGACAGAATTAAAAATAGAATATGCAATCATATGATTAAAATATATTTCAAAGTTATTTCCTGTTAATGTTAGGTTATTACAATCTGAGAGTAAATCAAGATTATTATAAATGTGTTGTATAACAATAGAGAAGTATTTTATATATTTTAAAATATTACTATCCCTCTTGTATATACATATACAAAAACCCTTCAACATCAGGGACAGTTGTAAGAGGATGTTTTATAATTTATACACTTTTTGTGAAATGTATCTTTTTTCACACAATAAAATCATATGAAACTTTGTAGATTTCTTTTCTATTTCACTGGGACGGAGGAGAGAGAGTGTGGAAGTTTTGCAGAAGTAACTCTAACAAGTAACTGAGCTCTATTTTACAGTATGGTAGAATTTGTGTCTTTTCGGTAAAATTATCCAGAGAAAATATAATAAAAGGAATCCTTAAAGTTATGGGAAAATAACATATTTCATTCATTGAATTTTTCTTTCACTATGTTTTTTGAGGATTTGCTTCCAAGATTACTTACATGGTTTTTGCAGATGCAATTACTTCTTGGGTTTCTGACCTGAAGCCTTAACTTTCCAGCTGTCTATTGGCTGGAGCCTACTCTAAGTTCTTTTCTGTATTGACGTTGAAAATCAGAATATAACACCCCAAAAATATGCCTCTTGGCATAAATGTTATTTTGAACTGGTTAATTCTAAGAAATGGCAAATATAGGAAAAACTCTGAAAACTGAGTGGAAGTTACCCTTTCGTAAGGAAAGGGAAATCTTCATTTGTAAGTGTATCTCCCTCTCTGTACCAGGAAGAGGAGGATGACCAAATCTTTAGAAACTCTTATCAATGGAGAAGGTACAGATTTAAATTTGCATAACAAGCATAACATTGTTTACTGTGCTTTTCCTAGTAACATTCCACAACCTCCCCATCCCCCATCCCCAACATTTTCTTTTGTCTTTATAGCTGGAGATGGTATTTAAGGGGATGGCTTGGGCGATTTCAGGGAGTTACACAGTTTCTTCATTGTCTATCATGTATACAGGAGGTGTACAAGTTATTAAACATCTGTTTTTCCCTTGTTAATCTCTCATTTTATTATGGGGGTGGTGTCTCAGCCAAGAACCTAGAAAGGTAGAGAAAAAATTACTTTTCTTCTGCAGGGACTTCTACAATATTGTGATTTATAAGAAATATACCTGGCCATTCAGATGACCAAAATATATTCCATATATATTTGGTCTTAATCCATGGTCCCTGACTTACAGCTCCATAAGCCCTTGGGATTTTCTAAAGAATATGGACAATGGAGGCATCTTTTGTCTTTTGTTATTATATTTGGTTTCTTATGCTCAGTTCCTAAAAAGCTTCAGAGCCATAAATGTGAAATATGTGTCTTGTTATTTATAACAAGCCTCTTTCAACTTCATCTGAGTTTATGTTAATAAGTGACTTAGGGGGAACCAACATTGAGTAGAGGATTGGAATCTTCAGTCCCACCCCCTGATTTCCAGGGAGAACAGAGGGCCTGGAGTTTGAATCAATACAAATAATTTAATCAATGGTTTAATGTCTATGTAATAAAGTCTCCATAAAAACCCAAAAGAAGGGGGTTCAGAGATTTTTCAGGTTGGTGAACGAGAACACTTCCACATGCCTCCATGCCAGGCCCCAAACTCCAAAACAGCAGAAACTTCTTTCTTCAGAACCTCACCCTATGTATCTCTTAAACTGGCTATTGAGTCATGCCCTTTGATATCCTTTATAATAAACCAGTAACCTAGTGAGTAAACTGGTTTCCTGAGTCCTGTGAACTCAGTCCTGTGAATTAATAGTCAAGGAAGAGTTAATGGGAACCTCTAATTTATAGCCAGTCAGTCAGAAATACAGTTAACAACCTGGACTTGCCATTGGCATCTGAAGTGGGGGAAAGCAGTCCTATGGGACTGAGACTTTAACCTGTGGAATCTGGTAATATCTCCTGTTAGATAGTGTCAGAATTGAGTTGAACTGTAGGATACCCAGCTGGCGTCCCAGAATTGCTTGGCATTGTGAACCCCCCATCCCACACCACTGATATGATGGAATTGGTAACCAGAACACTTATCTCTTCAACATGGTAACTTGCTTCATCAAAGCCAGAAAGGAAAAGACTAGTAGCAAGATGGAAGTCAGTATTTCTCATAATCTAATAAAGAAAAGACATCTACTCAAAGTTGAGGTGTTCTAAGAAGCAAGTTACTCAAAGGGATGTGATTATACAAGGCTGAGAATAACAAGAGTTGGGATTATGGGGTGAGGTAAAGCATTTCAGAAGCTACTCAGCAAACTATGCATCCAATAAATAGGAATTTACTATTTTGCCCTGGGCACTGTTTTAGCTGCTGAGGATACTGTGGTGAGCAAGACACATCAAACATCTTGTTTCATAGTATTTAGTCTCCTTTAAGGATAAGAGTCATACTGCTATTTTAAAGTCAGCCATGTGGGCAGGACAAAAGAATGATTAAAGGAAGGTCTTGGAGAACAGTTGGATGGCTATAATAATCCAGAAGAGGAAAGATGAGTGTGACAAACAGAATTTAGGGCAATTTATAGCCTTGGGCAACTGGTGACACTACCAAAATAGGGTATGCCTAAAGTGATGGAAGGTATAGGGTAAAATGGATGAATTATTTGAATTTGTTGAATTTGAGAAGTGTGGATGCCAACATAGAAAGTGCCACTAGGCTACTAATTACAGAATTTCTAGAGTTCTAACCTAAATACACTCTGAAAATCACATCACATAATATCTACTTTCTAATACCTGCAAATAAATTTTATCAACCTACATCCATTCAAAACTCATCTTGTGTTCTTTCTTATTATTTTTTTTTATTCTTTTTTGTTTTGTTTTGCTTCCATGACTGTCCTTCTCCACTTTCCTCATTCATCACTGTGCTCAAGATACTAGATTTAATATATCTTCCTAATATCCTTTCCACAGTTGATTTATATACTAAAAATCTACACAGGCATTAAAAAACGACTTTCCAAACTACCTTCCATGCATGGATTTTCCATCTATCCTTAAAAATATGATTTTGGTTTCAGAGTACATATATTAAAATTTATGTTAATAGTATCATAATTTTGTCATTCTATTTTTTAACTTTTTTATTGAATAATATGCTATAGCATTTCTCCATATATATACATCTCGTTTATTACTTCTGGCGGCTGCATAAATTTTCATCAAGTATACACAATTTATGTTTACATTCCTCTAATAATGAATGAACTAATATCTCTATCTGAGGCTTTCTCAACATAACACTTTAGTAAATACCTTAAATATGGCTCCTTGATGATGTGTCCCAGTGATTTACTTTGCTAAATACTTTGGAAAACTATTGTTAGTATGTAGTATATACAAAAATTCATTTTCATAAGTAATTTCAAAGAGCTCTCCTGGAACTCTTTATGCTCTCATCAGCATTTAAAATTATTTGACTTTTTTTAATGTTCACAATCTGATAGATATACAGTTATCTATCTCATTGTATTTAAATTTTCATTTTTCAGATATAAAAACCTCATGTGTCTGTTTATAAAATTATTAGCTATGTAAAACGGTTTTCCTCTTTTATGCTACCAATTGAAGACTACCATATGTTGTATAAATCTTCAATTTTAGTAAGTAGTGTCTGTTTTCTAAAGCAGTACGATCTATTTTCACTCTCATAACAATGTATGAGTAGTCCAGCTATTCCACATCTTATTAACATTTTCCCCCAGCCTATGCTTAATTAAATATACACAAACATACACACATACACATGCAAATCAGGTACAACCATTTCTAGAATTCCTGCATATTTCACATAGTGTGTGTGTGTGTGTGCATGTGTGTGTGTGTTTATGCATGTGCACACATATATGTGTCTACATATGAGAGAGAGAGAAAAAACATCAAATAGGCCATCTTCACTGTTCAGTGTTGGATTCAGAGAAGGGAACCAGAAACTCATCTATTTGAAAAATATTCCCAAAATTTAGAAAGTAATACTTTTTATCTTTTAATATTTTAATTCTATGAATATGAAAGATTTTCACTCCCTCATCAAGATGCTCCTAGTATATATGCTACAATTTAAAACTTTCTTCCTCCAGATACATTCTTTCTAAAAGCAAGTAGAATTGCTAACATAAGTTCAATGTACTTTTTTTTTTCTTTAGTACTAACTGATGCATATATATATATATATATATATATATATATATATATATATATATATGTGTAATATATATATATATATACATGTGTAAGAAACTTGATGTTTTGTTTCAATTTTTTGGTTTATATTTTCTGACATCCACAAAATATTTTTTAGAAATATATTTGGAAATTTTGTGGGTTAATGTGGTTTGCCTTCTGAAAAAATAGTTCTTAGAGTTAAGTTTGTAGATTCAAATATGTCAGAGAGGAATATCTTGGAGCGACTTGAGTCTTATAGTTTTGAACTGACACTTTCTTCTCCTGACCTAGGATGTGTATTTTGTTCTTCTTCATAGCTTCTCTGCATACATTTGCATCCACGGCCTTTATTCCAACAGTTGTTATCATTGTTACTTGTGATTCCTAAGAGTTTAGTCCCTCTATGGTTATTTACCAACAGGTCTAGATGCTTCTTTTGGTGGCACAAGGTAACACTCCAGGGTTGACAGTTCACAGAAAATGACCCTGCTGTCCTAGCTCTAAATAAAGTAGCAAGACTAGTGGTTGTCATACTCTATTCCTTGATAGGAATCAGGTTAAAAAAAAAATTGCTTAAAATGACCTTACAATAATTTAATTAAATTATGTGTTATGGCCAAAGAAGCTAGTAAGTCACTTTTTGTCATATGTGCTTACTATGGAGATTTTTTTTGTGATTTAGAAAACATTTTTATTACACCCTTCTATGTAATATTTTGTAAGCTTGGCTGTCAGTAAGGAAATCACCTTAAACATATTTCTTCAAAAAAAATATTGTTGCTACAAAAATTAAACATGCAATATACTATAAAATGTTATAATTAATTCAATTTTAAGAAATTAATTTAAAATATTTTGTTTTCACATATGCTAAAAATGTGTATGTTCTATGCATATGGTGGAAACAATTCCCTTTTGTATTTTTCTCATAAAATTTAAGATAAGCAAAGTAATTTTAGGAATACAAAAATATGAGTTTTGAATACTTTCTAATATTGAAAACATATATATAATGGGCTTGGAAATTTTTGAAAGTATTCATTTGTTTTATTTTTGCATCTATCTGAATTATTATAATGAGAACTATTAGAGGATGGCAATTTTAGATAGAGTATGTGAAAATACACAGAAATAGAAGGTAAAATTCACTAGGAAAGGGACTTTTAATTATCTGGAAAAAAAAAATAGTGAAAATAATATGAGACCAAAAAAGTGCTATCTTTATTTTTTTTCATTTATTTAATATATTTTTTTTCTTTCTTGTTTGGAATTTTAAAAAACTTTATCACAAATATATGCACAGGTCCAAATTCATGAAAATATAGACATTAAATATGTGAACCTTTTTGTATATTAATTATATTAATATTTTTGTATATAATTAATATACTTTTGTATATTAATTCCTCATTAAAGTTGGAAAAAAAATAACCTCTCTCTATCCTGAGAGAGGTTAAATGGACAATAATGTAAAAATTCAGATTATGAAAAAAAAAGTTCAGATTACGGTTCAGTTGGTCTTTTTTGGATCTTGGCAGTAGAATGACCCACTTCAATGACCTAAAGAGAAAGGCACTAAAATAAATAAATAAATAAATAATGTTTCATATGCAGTTTGGAAAAGAAAACAACTCTTTAGTAACATTTATAATATTTTGTAATCATGTTTCTTCTAAAATTATCTTTGTTCCTATATTTCATTCCAATCTGTGGTTTTCCTCCCAGTACTTTCTCCCAGTAATTTTTCTCTATTCCCCATATTTTCTTCTATGTTTATTTAACTGATTAAGCTGAGGTTTGTGTAATGGAGGCACTTCAATGTATAGGAAAAATAGTATAAGAATTTCTGGAAAACATGCAGAATCAGGTAAAGCTACATGGAAATAAGCAACAGACTTCTATTTTAGGAAAAATCACAGAGAAATTCTCAACATGGACCTTCAACTCTGAGGGCAATCCTCATGGAAAAGAACACATAAGACACATGTTCGAAAGGAGTTGAAATATGTGTTCAATCCAGCCAGTGATTGGTGGAGAGCTTCAAAATACATTGATGTAATCAAATGAGTAATATATACCTGAGAATTAAGGACAAGTAATGAGAAGACAGAGACCAGGAAGACAGAGAATACAGCTTTGAGGTACAACTCATGAAGCCACCTCTGCCAATGAGAATAAAAATTAGTCAAATAGGGCTTCCCTGGTGGCGCAGGGGTTCAGAGTCCTCCTGCCAATGCAGGGGACACGGGTTCTTGCCCCAGTCCAGGAAGATCCCACATGCTGTGGAGCGGCTAGGTCCGTGAGCCATGGCCGCTGAGCCTGCGAGTCTGGAGCCTGTGCTCCGCAACGGGAGAGGCCACAACAGTGAGAGACCACATACTGCAAAAAAAAAAAAAAAAAATTAGTCAAATACATAGTGGACTGAAGTAATAGAAAAGACACAAGAACTAGAGGTATAAGAAATAAATTGAATTACTAAAGAGCAGGAAAAAGATAAGACTCTAAACTGATTCTCATTAACTATGAAATAGGGAATAAGACAGAAGACCCATACATAAGTGATCAGGAACAAAAAGCAACATCCATGAAATTTGACATGTGGCAATTTATTTTCCCACTTACAATGGCCAGACTTACTGGGTCTAGAAAGGACAGAGCTGAGAGTGTAGCCATCATGTTAGAGAAAGCAATAAATGAAATTATTTTATAGTTCTGTATGTTTTCAAGTTAAAGAAAAATAGTAAAATTCATCCAGTAAAGATAAAATAAAGCATATAAAGCTTAAATTGTCTTTGCATATGGCTATCAATGAGGTTAGAACATAAAAAGAAAAAAAATGAGTCCTTAACATTTTAATCTAAGTTACTCTAAGAGAAAATAACTATTATAGGTATGAAAATGGATATATTTATCTCTCATGTAATTAAATATACACACACATTAACCAAATTTTATTTTTAATAAGCTGGGCATTTTACAAGTTTGAAAAACTTTGGTAAATAATGAAAATAGTGTAATTATTGAAATTATAATATGAAAGGGGGCTATAATAATGATATGTAGGCAGAAGCTTGAAGATTATGTTAGATTTCTTACTTCAGGGATAAATGAGTTAATTATGTGGGTTGTTGCACCTATGAAGCTAAAAGCTCTTTGAGGTTATGGTGAATAATCTTGTATCACCCTTATCAATGGGAACAATATTTTGTGAATAATATTTAGTCAAAATATTGATTCAGTGAATAAGTGGATAATTAATAGGAACCTCTCCAAGATTATTTATGTTTCCCAAGCAATAGAAGCAAGAAATATGGGACAAAAATAGAGGAAAGAGAGAAATTAAGAGATGAAGGAAAATGGAAGTGAGTAAAAAATACATTTGAATCACAAAGTGACTAAAGCCTGAGAAATCTACAACAATAACGTCTTGTTAGGTGAAACAAAGTTTTAAACTGGGTCTTTTCTTTCCAGATTTTGACAAAGTGAAACTAACTCGAAGAAGGTTAGATGTAGACATTGATAAAGGGGTAAAAAGTCCATGAAACCACGCTTTCATGGCAAAGATAGAAAAATATGGGAGTTAGACTACGTGTCCGTTCTTGAGAAGGATTTCTTTGGAGAGAGCTATTTAGCAGTCAACTGTGAATCCCAAGCCGCAGTAGAGGCAGAAAGGAAGTGTCTCCTCTTTTACCTTAAGACAAGGAAGAGAAGAATTGTGAAATCCGTATTGTGAGAGTTTAGCAAGGGTTTTCATACTAAACAAGGTATGGAAAGACACAGAAAAATAGTGCCTAAGTAAACGTCTGAGAAATCTAAAGAACCAGATTAATTATAGTTTGAGAGTTACCTGTACTCAGAGTGGATGAAGGATGCACAAGTTCTCTATATCTAACAGGGCCACCCAGTGGGTGAGAGCTAAATGTAGACTTTCATATATTGGGGCTACAAAAGGGATGGCAAATAACTAGCCATAAAACTTAGTAATTCTTGTGGGAATTTAAGATACTTAGAGGAATAGACACTGCAGGAGTGAAGGTGGGGTGTTGGTGTCTTCAACAATGCATAGAAGTGCCCAGAAAAAAGAAAATTACACATACCTTAAGTACAAGGAACAGAGATTATAGACCACCACAGTGTTATAAGTCTAGCACACATTCACTCCCAAATCTCTTATTTTGCCTCTCAATATTCCAACTTTGAAAGCTTCAGAAACTTAAGGTAACTAGCTGGATGACAAGGATTAGAAACAGGAAAGATGACAAGGTCAAAAAGTAGAAGCCAGGGGCTTCCCTGGTGGTACAGTGGTTGAGAGTCTGCCTGCAGATGAAGAGGACACGGGTTCGTGCCCTGGTCCGGGAAGATCCCACATGCCGCGGAGCAGCTGGGTCCGTGAGCTATGGCAGTTGAGCCTGCACGTCCGGAGCCTGTAGAAAAGTAGAAGCCATCTACACACTATTTTGCCTGGAAAAGGTTAAAGAGTGCAATAGAAGAAGGCTTCAACTACAAATCAATCTTAGAGTTTTGACTATTATAAAGAAATTGACATTCTACTTATTAAATTGAACCTGATTTTATCATCTGTATTAGTTTTCCTATTGTTATTGTAAACTTACCACAAATTTTGTGGCTTAAAACAGCATAAACTTATTTTACAATTCTGTAGGTCAAAAGTTCAATGTAGGTCTCACTGGGTTAAAATCAAGGTGTTGGCAGGGTTGTTTCCTTCTAGGCTCTAGGGGGAGTCCTTTTCCTTATGTTTTTCCAGTTTCTAGAGGCCATACACACTCCTTGACTCATTGCCCACTTCTTTCATTTTCAGAGTCAGCAATATTTCATCTCTCTGACCATTTTTACATAGTCATATCTCCCTCTGACCGTAGTCAGGAAAGGTTCCCCGGTTTTAAGAATCCATGTGATTACATCCTAGATACTCCAGGATAATCTCCCTGATTCATGGTCCTTAAATTAATGACATTTGCACAGTCTCATTTGCCATACAGGTAACTTAGGTTGATCTGACTAATGCATTTACTCAAGTACAGCAGAGAATTGCAATTTGTGGTCTTCAAATATGATGAGCCACTTGCAAGTCCCCAGGGGGGGGAAAAAAAAAAGGACAGAACTCTTTTATACAGGGGAAAAGAAAGTTGGGAGAGCTACAGTAAACAAAGAGCCCATGGCTTTTCATTGTCTGAATTGTGACAGTTTCTCATTAGCTGAACTCTTGCCAGGAAAGAAGTCTTTCTACTTCCTTTAGGGCTCCACTACCTTCTCAGTGTATGAGAGCTCCGCATTCTGGTCTTCTGATTTTATTTAACTGAGTTTTCTGCTTATTAATTTTTACATTTTCCATTTTTGAACAAAAATTTTATCTAGAATTTCACTGATCAAGAATTAAGTTTTCTAGTTTCAGCTGCTTTTACTCCTTCATTGCCAGAACAGAGCTTTTCTGGATAAACTGTTCTATATTGGAAAGTACACAGATTGCAAACATATTGAAGACATACTTGAGTAACTCTCAGGCAGTTTTGAAATCTAAAATCTACATGTTATCAACATCATAAACACTGGATATCACTGAAGCTTTATGTCATCATTAAAGGTCTGGCAGATAAACTTCCAACAAGGCCTGGTACAGATATCTCGGAAGAACTGTCTCATCAGATGTTGTCTGCTTCAATCCCAGAAAATCTTTACTGTTGGGTCTCTTAATTGGAGTTTAGTGGCACAGGCTTAGTTAGCAGTACCTCACAGGGGTCTTTCCAATGAGGTTGAAATGTACCCTTCTGGAGATATCTTTTTCAGCAGAGGAAATTTTCAGGTCACAATGTGTGATCCTTAAGTTCTTCATCTCCTAAGTACACATGTGAAGATTCCTCTGGCAAAACATGGTTACTTTTAATAGAAACAATTAGGCCTTTGCAATATTAGAGTATCTCTCCTTTTATCAGCAGTGAGTCAAAAGGGGAAGGAGTGAAGTGCATTGGGAATTATGAGACCATATTAGAGAGTGAGGGTTTATGAGTTCCAGTTGGGGTGAATTGAAGATTTAGAAGGACCAATGGAGATACTTTAGGTCAAGGTATTTGAAGGACCTCTACAAGTTTTGCCAACTAGGTCTTAATAATGTCATTACTATGCTTGACTAAACCATAGAAGTGAGGGTGATAAGCGCAGTGAAAATGTTGTAAAACTGGCTAAAGAGCAAAGACTTGTCAAAGTGCCTGGTTAGTAAAATGATTTCCTTGATTTCGATGAAGTTCTAAAGGAGTTCCACAGGTAGGGATAATATTTTCAAATGAACATTAGCCTCAGAAGAGGCAGGAGCCTGTCTGCAAAGGAAGGCTTCAGTCCAGCATGAAGACATACAGACAATGACTAAAACATATTTTTTATATCCATTAGATGGAGGGAGTTATAAGAAACCCATTTTCCAGAACTTGAATGGTCCATTAGGCAGTTAAAAATATTGGAAAGAAGTATGAACAGACTTCCCTGAGCTGTACTTTGAACAAGTAGGTCAAGTAGGGTAAGCACCTTTTGCAGCCTTATTAATGTTTCCACACATATATTGATTCATGAATGGTATCATTTTGTCAGTAGACTAAAGGTTTAATGTATGTACATAAAGAGGCAAGGGGATGTTAGAGTCTGGGTTGTTATTTGGTCCAAACCAGAGCTTTCTCTCTTTAGCAATCCAGAGCTTTCTCTCTTTAGCAATCAGAGCTTTCTCTCTGCTTTTCCTTTCCTGAGGCCAATTATTAGACTTCTCTAGTCAGTTCTTCTAAGTCATCATTTGGGTAAACATCCTTTTGGACCATGACAGAGGTTTGATCGCTGCTAGTCCCTAAAAAGCAGCATTCCTTTTAGAAATGTCAATAAGTTGATTTACCTTAGCTTCCAGAGAGCTAATTTTAGCATGTCCCCAAATCTTAAGGCAGGTAAAACTATTTCATCCAATAATTCCTGAACATAACGCCTATTTTAAATTTCATTTCTGCTGAAAGTCAGGAAGCCATATTGCTTCCACAACATTACAAAGTCTTGAGCTACTCTGAAGCCATATCTACCATCAGTATAAATATTGGAAGTTTTGTCTTTGGCTACAGTACAGGCACATGTAAGAGTGTATAATTTGGCCTGTTGGTCTGACATAACGATAGGTAAAGATGCTGCTTCAACAACATCAAAAAGAGTTTCAATAGCATACACAGAACAATATTTTCCATCGTCACCTTTTAAATAAAAACTGTCTGTGAACTATGAGAAGCCAGTATTACCCAAAGGAATTTCCTGCAGATTATCACAAGGAGTCAGGTGGTGATCTGTCAGTTAAGCAGTCAAGAGAGACTTCTTCAGGGATGGAGGGGAGAAAAGTGAGAGGGTCAAGGTTTTTGCAACATAAAAGAGGGAACAGGTAACAAAAGTATTTCATAGGAGGTAGACAACTGACTGAGAAATGTTGAGTGTGATGAGAATTCAGGAGGTCTTCTACTACATTAGGTACAAAAATGGATAAAGTAGATCCCACAACAATTTCTTGGTGACCTTCACCAAAAGGGTAGTGGCAGTAATAGCTCTAAAGCAAGGGGTGTATTCCCATGCCACAAGGTCTAAATGCTGGCTATTATACCCTGTAGGTTGATGGTGGTTCCTCTGTTTTGGGGTGAGTACGCCAAGGGCATCTCCTTCTTTACTTACATGAAAAATAAAAAGGGAATCTGATAATTGGGATGCCCATGGGCTGGTAAGCTCATTAAACTCTCCTGTAAAACCTTAAAGGTTATGTTGTCCAGTTCTTCCCATAAAACTGGGTCAAAGTTGTTTTGTTTAGAAAAACATACAGAGGTTTGGCCATTAGAGAGAACTTTGAAATCCAACTTCAGCAATAAACAACTAGTCCAAGAAAATCACACAGTTGGTACTTAATTTTGGATTTGGGGAAACTAAAGTCACCATAACTTCTACCTGGATCTAGGTATAGATGTTCTGATATCAGATGCCCTAAATATCAAACCTGGCTAGGAAAAATGTGACTTTTTGGTGACCTTATTTAAGGATAAAGGCTATGTCTCCTGGATGCTTTCTTACTGTGAAAAGGATTGAGAAGGAGAACAAAGAAGCAAGTCCTTCATATAGTGCAGCAAAGTCAAAACTCTGGCCTTCAGAATTTGTGAGAAATAAGAAGTTCTCTGAGTAAAGCCACAAGGCATTAATGTCCAGGTGAATTGTTTTTCTTCCTAAGTGGAGACAAAAATGTATTGGCTAGCTTCATCAACTGGAATATGAAAAAATGCACTGAATAAGCAATTGCAGTAAAAATTTGCTTTCAAGAGAGTAGATGTTAGAAATGTATGAGTGTTAGTTACAATAGAGTGTCAAAAGGTAATTTTTTTGTTTTTGTTACTCTGACGTCCTGGACAAATCTCCACCCTCAACCCTAAGGTTTTCTCACAGGTAAAATAGGAGTATTACAGAGTCTAGTACAATAGATAATTTGAGTCCTGTAATCTTCTACGATATGCTTTGTATCTTGAAAGCCTACTTTACTTATAGAATATCAATTAATTCTGGGAAAAGGTTTTGAGGATTCTATTTGATTCTTGATGGGAGGTGTGCTGTGAATTTTACCAATATCATTTGGAGACTTTGCCCATAGGATGGTGGTATCTGATTCAGTAAGGACAAATAATCAATATTTTTTGAATTTACTCTAGTATTGTAAGAGATGAAGCAAATAAGAGATGTTAAAGGCTCATTTGATTCACCTGGTTGTCTGCTTTGATGACTACTGCCAAGTCCTATAATTATTTTCCTCTTTTGGAGGAAAGAAATGTTGGCATGATTCTTCTCTAAGAAGTCTCAGCCTAATAAACGGGTAGGGGTGGAAAAATTATGGATATAAGGGTGTATATCCCTCAAAGGTCCTAAACAAAAGGAGGTTGGTTCAGAGATATGAACCTCTTGGGGTATGTTAGAGATCCCCACAACTGAACTGCTTTAGTCCTCTAGAAAAAGGCTCCTCTTAATCAGAGGGAGGATACGGAAGAGCCTCTGTAGTTTCTTGAGCCCTGTCATTAAGAATTGGGAGAATTTGTGAATGCTGGTTAGAGGGCTGAAGATGCCTAAAACAATTTGTCATAATCTCCTTTCCAATATTCTGTTTCTTTGTAATAATAACAGAATCTAGGTGTGTTTTGGTTTTGCCTAGTGGTATTTATTTGCTGAAGTTGATTATGAAGAATTTTAGTGATCTTCATTTTAGGTCACTCATCTATAACACAAGAGAGACGGTTTGCCAGATTGACTAAGTCTGGAGTGGACATTATTTCCCATTCCATCTTGGTCCTTTTAGTAGAGGAGAAAGGTCCTGTTTCATCCTATTAATAAATATAAAGTTAAAGGTTACCTGGGTGGAATCAACATTAAAGGAGACTAGATTTTTTTTTAATCCTTTGGAATTTTAATCCTTTGGAATGAAGTTACCTAACAATTGCCAGAGCCTGATTATATAATAAGTTAGCAGGCTGACCTCCCTGTTGTAAATCTAGGACCTTTCAGTATTTTCCCAAATAGCAGTTTCCACCCAATGCTAGAACTAGCCTTCTCCAATAAGCATATGAGCTAGCTGATATAAGTCTGAGAAACCAGGTTGATCAGTTTTAATGACTATATGAAATTCCTCAACAAATCTGTGAGGATCTTTGGTTACTTTGGGAAAATTTTCAGTATGGCTTTCAATTCAGCTTTAGTCCAGGGAATATGTTAAGAAGGCTTAATTTTAAAAGAACAGTTATGACAAGTTCAGAGGAAAAGGAAGTGGAGACAGTTTCAGGGAAAAGGGGAAGTTTGGTGAGAGAATTAATATGGGGGTATTGAGGGTATAGTTGAGGTGCAGGTGGTGTAGGAGGGAAGGAGGAGGATGGAGCTGCCAACAGTCTGACCATGAGGAGTCAACGGAGTAACAAGATAACGTCAGAAGTTGAACCTGAGACAGAGAAATCAAGGAAAAAAAACACTGGTCTTTGGAACTCATTTTTAACTTTCTTTAATTTTTGTATACCTGGGTTAATCTTAAAATCTTATTTTGCAGATAGGCAATTATAGGCTCTTGATAATTGTTTGGAAGGCTGCCAAAACCAATCAAAGTTGGTTTACCATTTAGTTTTGAAATTTCAGAGCCATGGTGGTCCAATTTGTTTTTAAAGTAAGTAAATTTGGGGGTTTCAAAAGCTCCCCATAATGGCCATTTATATTCTAAAATGCCTTTGGTTAGGTTGATCCAATTAGTTAGAAATGTGCATGAGAAAGGATAGTGGTTTGTAAACATGAAATTGGCCAGGGGCCGTGTTGGGAGGTGAGGGGTTCCCTCTAAATATTTAGATAACTGGGATCCCATTTCTCAGGGACTTTTCTCTAGAGTAAAGAATAATTTTCAAACCACCTAAATACCTCCAACAGCTCAAAGAGCCTACAGTCCTAATACCAGCCAGTTCTAAGGGATGAGATTGGTCCCAGAGGCCCAGGACAAAGGCTGCTCAGTACAGTTGTGATAGAACAGCCCCTATTCCAAAGGAACAGACTGATAGCTAGTTGGCAGAGTTTCAGTGAAACAGCCCTTGTTCCTGAATGAATGGGCTGAAGGCCAGCCAGTACCAGTTGGCACAGTCTGATTTCAAAATCTGACCAAAGTGCCAAAAAATACTCATATATAGAACAAAGCTTTAATCAGAAACGATGATGTCTTAAAATAGATCCCAGATACAACTCTGAAGAGCTTCAAAACACGAAGAGGGCAGAAGCTTGGATCCAGAAGAAAGACTCACCCTCATGCTGCAGGGTTAGAGAGAAAAGCAATGAGAAACAATGGGCTCAGTATGTTACCACATCTGTTTGCTCACTAGACTTGGAGTCATTGGAGGTACACTAAAGAATAGAGCCTGAACCAAAGACAAAGAGAAAAATAAATCAAGGGCTGGAAGAAGGTATTAGAAGGAGGCAATGGGTCAAGTTCCTGGGAGATGACATTTCAGGAAGAAACAAACCAGTCAGAGAAATAAACTGCACAAATTACCTAGGAAGAATTTGGGAACAAGACATTTTATTCCCAAATGACTTCTAAGGCTCTCTAAATGTCTCTGTAAATTCAATATGTAGCCACCCTAATGTTTGCCTTTGTACACACACGTGCTCAACCAACAGTAAATGAGAAAGGCTCAATGGAACTCCCATTTATTCTATGACATGGAGAATGTGTACTCTCATTGAGTGTCATCCAACCAACAAACAAAATAGGTTACTAGGAATAATTAATTTATTTAAAATGTCTTAGATATCTATAGGCTAAGTACTTTAAATTTATCAAGTTCATATTATATGAGAAATTTGATAGTTTATTTTGACATTTGTTTAGTATAATGTCAATCTTTGCTTTTAGAATAAAGAGGAGCTCTGAAACTGAATCAACCTCTGAATGTATACAGGTTTCCTAATTTTTCACCTTATAATGTAATATCTCATTTACTTTCCTCAATTCCTAAAATAAGACCAGCAATAGTATCAAAAACTACTTACCTCCATATTTACAGCTCCTTATTTTAGCACCATCGTATATGCCAATATTCACTGACCCCTGACAGGAAGAATATCTTCCCCTTTTCTTTCAAAAGATGGGATCTCACTATTGTCTCTGACACTGGCTAATTATTAGCTCTATGGGAAAAATTAAATTTTAATTTTAATGTCATTGTAAAACACCAGGATCTGTCTCAGTATGATAAGGTATCATAAAGGTTTAAGTTGTTTTGGTAAGTTGGCCACCTGTTCAGATGTTTAAAAATTTACACAGTCTTTCCAGCTTCACATGTGTTCATCTTTTATATTGATATATGTATCATAGTCACTATATTAATATGGTGTGAAACAGTCCCTCTGTAAGACACCTGCTGAA
>NW_006795562.1:251441-262019 GCF_000442215.2 Lipotes vexillifer
TGCTGAACACATATTTTAAACTGCAAATGTTATTCAAATTTTTCAAAAATAATTTATATATTTCAAAATCTTCCACGTGATACCTTGTGAGGAGCGCCACTAAGAAATTAAAATTTCTCAGAAGGAAGTAACCTAAAATTGGAATAACCTAAATATAAAATCATAGAGTAACCTCTGGGCTGTAATTAACATTCAACATTTAAAATAAAATCAGACAGTGCACACTGTCAGTTAGCCACATGCCTAATAATAAACTTTTGAAGATATTCAATGAATTTCCTTTACCTAAAGTTCACCATAAAGAAAAGATGACTAGTTAAATAGTTTGGCTGGAGCTTTAACTAACTATTTTGATAAAAACAATCATATTCTATCATAAGTCAAATGTGTTGCCTTATCATTAAAGATTTCCTATGTTTAATTGAACCAGGAGAAAAAGGTTATAGCCACAAACCTCATTTCTATTAATGCATTTATTTAAATATAAGATGGAAATGCAAGTAAGTTTCTATTTCAAACACTAGTTTTAGACACTTTTCTTGTGAGACACTACTGTAATATTTAACATGCCTAAAAACTTACTGTATGTAAACTATTCTAAGAGAACCATGGAACAACATGAAGAAAATAAGAGACAAATCCTTTGTTCTCAAGTAGCTTACAATTTATATGAGGTTTATCTTCATGGATATAAAAAATTATACAGCAACATTATTTTGAAAATAGACCCACTCCAAAAAATGTGTTACTTTACAGAAATTGAACCATGTTAAGAAATGCTGAGTAGAGTTTGATGATGAGACTGAGGAGAATCTCCTAGGATTAAGAGAAAGATAATAGAAAAATAAGAGTTTTGTGTTAGATTCAAACATTAATTAATTAATATTCAGCAAATATTATTGAAAGTCTCTCATGTATCCAACAACTTTCTTCACACTGGAGAAGTAACCATGAACAAGTCAGACATGGAATATGCCCTCATTGAATTTAAGGTAATAAGCTGACATAAATGCAGTGATAGGAGGAATACAAGCTGCTATGAGATCACCTACCCAGGGTGAATTTCCAAAGCCAGACAAGGATGAAAACTTTTAAGGAATAGTAATAATAATAATATAAAATTGTAATAATAGTAATAAAGATTTAAAGAGCTAAAATTGCTCAAGAATGTACACTATGAAGTGCATTTGTATGTACTTTGTAGGTATAACAGGAAAAAATATTCTGACACTTGTTAATATGGAAAGGAAGGCTTTATTCTGGGGGACAGTGGAGATTTGTAGTAAGGGAGAGATTAAACTCAACTCTGAAAACAATAAGTTCAAATGGAGATTTATAGCCAAAAGCCAGGGTGGGGCCAGTGGATGAAAAATTACTAAAACATAATATTAAGTATAAGAAGATTATGACTAATCAATTTTACAAAATTTTTGCTAAAGGCAGGCCAACCTGATAAGATATTGAAGATGGAGGATAAGACATTTGATCACATTTTCAAGGATGGGGGATTTTCACTAAATTGATGCAGTAAGATCTCACTAAAAGTGGACTAAATTGGCTTAGGGTAGAGTCCAAGGGCAAGACCTAGACAGAAAGAGGTCTCAGAAGAGCTTGATCAAAGTTTGGTCAGAAGAGAGAGGTTTTGTCATAAGTATTAGGCCACTTATCCTCATAACATGTAAGACAGGCATTAGTAATGGCATGTTTTGTTTTGCTTTGTTTTGTTTTGTTTTGTTTCGTTTTGTTTTGTTTTTATTGAAAAGATAACTGGGGAACATCTAGGTAAAGTCAATTGCTGATGATCACAAGACAAGTAAATGACACAGCTATGTCTCAAGTCTAAGCTATCTCTCTGGAGCCTGGGCTCTGAGTCTTCTAACTCAATAGATATTTTCCCAATCAGAGCAATGTCATGCACAACTTATAGGAACTGCAGAGAAACATGTCAGTAACCACATTTTATAATTTAGGGTATATGTAACATTCATTTCCACATTGTTTTTGTTCATTTTAGTTTGTGTGTGTGTGTGTGTGTGTGTGTGTGTGTGTGTGTGTGTGTGTGTGTATCTATACCATTTTATTTATTTATATAGCATTTTGGAAGTTTTAGCCACAGCAATCAGAGAAGAAAAGGAAATAAAAGGAATCCAAATCGGAAAAGAAGAAGTAAAGCTGTCACTGTTTGCAGATGACATGATACTATACATAGAGAATCCTAAAGATGCTACCAGAAAACTACTAGAGCTAATCAATGAATTTGATAAAGTAGCAGGATACAAAATTAATGCACAGAAATCTCTGGCATTCCTATATACTAATGATGAAAAATCTGAAAGTGAAATCAAGAAAACACTCCCATTTACCATTGCAACAAAAAGAATAAAATATCTAGGAATAAACCTACCTAAGGAGACAAAAGACCTGTATGCAGAAAATTATAAGACACTGATGAAAGAAATTAAAGATGATACAAACAGATGGAGAGATATACCATGTTCTTGGATTGGAAGAATCAACATTGTGAAAATGACTCTACTTCCCAAAGCAATCTATAGATTCAATGCAATCCCTATCAAACTACCACTGGCATTTTTCACAGAACTAGAACAAAAAATTTCACAATTTGTATGGAAACACAAAAGACCCCGAATAGCCAAAGCAATCTTGAGAACAAAAAATGGAGCTGGAGGAATCAGGCTGCCTGACTTCAGACTATACTACAAAGCTACAGTAATCAAGACAGTATGGTACTGGCACAAAAACAGAAAGATAGATCAATGGAATAGGATAGAAAGCCCAGAGATAAACCCATGCACATATGGTCACCTTATCTTTGATAAAGGTGGCAGGAATATACAGTGGAGAAAGGACAGCCTCTTCAATAAGTGGTGCTGGGAAAATTGGATAGGTACATGTAAAAGTATGAGATTAGATCACTCCCTAACACCATACACAAAAATAAGCTCAAAATGGATTAAAGACCTAAATGTAAGGCCAGAAACTATCAAACTCTTAGAGGAAAACATAGGCAGAACACTCTATGACATAAATCACAGCAAGATCCTTCTTGACCCATCTCCTAGAGTAATGGAGATAAAAACAAAAATAAACAAATGGGACCTAATGAAACTTCAAAGCTTTTGCACAGCAAAGGAAACCATAAACAAGACCAAAAGACAGCCCTCAGAATGGGAGAAAATATTTGCAAATGAATCAACTGACAAAGGATTAATCTCTAAAATTTACAGGCAGCTCATGCAGCTCAATAACAAAAAAATAAACAACCCAATCCAAAAATGGGCAGAAGACCTAAATAGACATTTCTCCAAAGAAGATATACAGACTGCCAACAAACACATGAAAGAATGCTCAACATCATTAATCATTAGAGAAATGCAAATCAAAACTACAATGAGATATCATCTCACACCAGTCAGAATGGCCATCATCAAAAAATCTAGAAACAATAAATGCTGGAGAGGGTGTGGAGAAAAGGGAACACTCTTGCACTGCTGGTGGGAATGTGAATTGGTTCAGCCACTATGGAGAACAGTATGGAGGTTCCTTAAAAAACTACAAATAGAACTACCATATGACCCAGCAATCCCACTACTAGGTATATACCCTGAGGAAACCAGAATTCAGAAAGAGTCATGTACCAAAATGTTCATTGCAGCTCTATTTACAATAGCCCGGAGATGGAAACAACCTAAGTGCCCGTCGTCGGATGAATGGATAAAGAAGATGTGGCACATATATACAATGGAATATTACTCAGCCATAAAAAGAAACGAAATTGAGCTATTTGTAATGAGGTGGATAGATCTAGAGTCTGTCATACAGAGTGAAGTAAGTCAGAAAGAGAAGGACAAATACCGTATGCTAACACATATATATGGAATTTAAGAAAAAAAAAATGTTATGAAGAACCTAGGGGTAAAACAGGAATAAAGACAGAGACCTACTGGAGAACAGACTTGAGGATATGGGGAGGGGGAAGGGTGAGGTGTGATAGGGCGAGAGAGAGACATGGACATATATATACTAACAAACGTAAGGTAGATAGCCAGTGGGAAGCAGCCGCTTGGCACAGGGAAACCGGCTCCGTTCTTTGTGGCTGTCTGGAGGGGTGGGATATGGAGGGTGGGAGGAAGGG
The DNA here is from genome assembly GCF_000442215.2 of Lipotes vexillifer. Classification (NCBI taxonomy): domain Eukaryota; kingdom Metazoa; phylum Chordata; class Mammalia; order Artiodactyla; family Lipotidae; genus Lipotes; species Lipotes vexillifer. Next base: position 255,598 of record NW_006795562.1, read on the forward strand.
AGACAAAGAGGGAAGAGATATGGGAACATATGTATATGTATAACTGATTCACTCTGTTATAAAGCAGAAACTAACACACCATTGTAAAGCAATTATACCCCAATAAAGATGTTAAAAAGAAAAAATAAAATAAAATAAAATTACCCATTATCTCTATAAAACTGAACTATAAAAAATTATTACAAATTCTTCATTCTATAAATATACCTAGGTTTTGACAGCCTTTTTACTCTAACTTTTTACTATAACTTGGTCCTGAAAATATTTCCAGTTCTCCATTTCACATTATTTCAAATTTAATATTCACTTTTTAAAGTGCTATTCCTGAATTTTATTTCCTATGACCAAGTTTAAATGGAAATTACCATGTCATACCTGCCCTATTATTTTTTAAAGGAAATTTTATAACATTTTATGTTCTTTCTCATATTTATACGACAAGGCCCATTTATTTGAATATTTTATTTTTAACCATTATAATTTCCCTTAAATATTAAATTAAATATGTGAAATATATATTTATTGCTGAATTTTATTGATTTTAGTTTTGTGTGTTGGAATGTGTTTCTATTTCCTATCAATCTGTATTCCCTTTTGCGAACTGTCAGTATTCTTGCCCCATATTTTAAATCGAGATCTTGCTTTTTGTTCACATTTACTGAGTACATTCTGTGCTCTAGGCACTGTGGATACAGTAACATTGTCTATAACTGTGAAGGGGAAGTCAACAGGAAATGAAAAGGAATCACAGTAAAGTGGGATGAGTATTGGGTATAGTGAGAACAAAGAGAGGCCTCTGTCTTGCCTCTCAGAGATCTCTGGATAGAGTGATTTTTTAAACTGCCTGTGGAAAGAATGGGACTTAGTCATGAGTTGGGAATGTTTTTGCATTTAATTTAGATAGTAGCATGTTTAAAGTCTCAGAGGGGTAGGAATATGGTGATTCCAAGTAATACGTGGCTGAAGCGAAGTGTAAGTGTAGGAGTAGGGTGTGATGAAAGATGAGGATCCAGAGGTAAGCTGAGAGCATATGATGAAAGGCAGTGCAGTCTACCCAAAACTGCTTATACGCATGCTTATCTTATCAACTTGCATTCTATTTCTATTTTAAATGTCATAAGTATTTAACATACTTTCCCAATGTGTTTGCTTCTGTTTATAATGTGTTGGGCATGCATATATTTTCTTCCTTGTAATCAAATCTGTCCCACTTTTCCTCTACCATTTCTTCCATTTTTCTACAGTAATTCAACGTTGTTTTTAGAAATAAATGGATGAGGCCATCCTGTACTGCTTATATTTATTTACTTCTGAATTAACTCATCATATTTAATACACTTACAAAGGAAACTACATATTTGATGGAATAGAATAGTAACAGTTGTATTTATTTTAGTAATTAAATGTAACCATATCTAGAATAATAATTTCAAGAACTAGCCAGCGTTCCCAGCAGTATCTCATGAATATTCCATAAGCTGTTGAAAATGGAATGTTCCAAGACTTCACAGGTGGTTTGGAAACCCCATATAAATGGAAAATTCTGAGTATTAGAATTATAGCTCAGTTGGTGTTACAAACAGCCTCTTCCCAAGTTAATCCAGCTGCATTCTGGAGAGTTTCCACAGCACAGGGCCATTTAAAGCTGTTTACGCTGCTAGCAATTCTCATTATAATAAATGTACCTGATGATACAGTAGTTTCATCTAGATCCAAGTTATCTTTGATACAAAGCATAGAAAATAATTGGTAGATCATTTCAGGCACTTATTGCCTGATAATAGTATTTACTGTTGTTAAAAAAGGCCCCAAATGGACTCACTTGTGCTAAACCTTATGTCAGTAAACCAAAACTTAATATCTAACTTATTTCAGCCTCTCCTAAGAATATAACCTTTAATCAGTTAATCTGGAATTACCTGGTCAGCACTACTGAGGTAATCTGCACAAGAGACAGACTCCTTCCCTCCCACAAAGGAAGGTGACCTTGTCTGAAACAATAGACTTTTTTTTTTGTCTTGCCCCCTTTCTAACTATAAAAGCCTTCCATTTTGTACAGCTATTCAAAGCTCCTTTCTAATTGCTAGATGGATGCTGCCCGATCCATGAATTGTTGAATAAAGCCAATTAGATCTTTAAATTTACTCAGATTGAATTTTGATTTTTTAACACTGTTAAAGGTTATTATAATACTTACCAGGGAATTTCAGAAACATGTTTATATTCCTAAATCCAAATATTGAGAAACACAAAAATACAGATATTATATTTCAAGTGAAATTGTTTATTCTTAAAAACAACAACAACAACAACAACAACTATACTTTCAATCATCTTGTTCAGGAACATAGATTTATTTTAACACTTATTAGTGATATCTTGTGGCCCTAAACTAAAAAGGGTGGAGGATGTACTGATTTCTGAACACCCGTGTCTTTAAAACTCTTATTTTCTAATACAAGGAGGAAGTAAAGAGAAACAATTATTGATACCACCACCTATAAAATAATGCTTAATGTTTCCTTATTGATATCATGTTTTGGACTCTATTTTAAGCATTTTACTTATATATTAACTTATTTAATATCATAAAAACTTCAAGAAGCATATATTATTATTCTCACTTTTATACATAAGAAAATTCAGGCACAGCAATATTATATATCTGTTCCAATGTTATGAAGATTCTGAATCATAGCTAGGGTTCAAACCCAGGCACCTGACTCTTAACTATCCTAATACATGACAGAAACCACGTGCTAGGTATCTGTCATATATAAAGTTATTTAGTTCTTACAACATTTTGAAATAACTTGTTATCCATGTGTGACAAATGAAGCAACTAATACTTAGAACAATTTAATAACATAAGTTGAACACAGATAGTTGATGGCAGAACAAGACTCAATCTAGCTTGAATGTAATGGCCTATGCTACGCTGTGCCTAATTTTCCTAAAGCAAATTTCTCACTCCAAGAACTATAGTAACCATGATGCATGTAAATAATAAATTGAAAGGATCATTGAAGCCATTAAGTCCTAATTTTATCTAATTCTTTATTATTGATCTCATAAAACTTTACTAGTACAATGCTCAATTTTACCTTTGTGCCTTAATTCACTGTCATCTCTTTCTTTCATTTTTCTTTTCCTTTCTTTCTTTCTTTTTAACATCAGACAGATGTGATCATTATTAGCATATAGTCACAAAAGAGAAGCAGGAACAAAGGGCTTGAATAATTAGGAAATGAAAATTATATACAAAATGGTAAGAATTTGCCCTTGCATAAACTATGACCTGTTTGAAATCAGTACGAATTTTATACTGTTAAATATATAGTGAGAGAAAAGTGCAAATTATTCTATAAATACTCAAGTTCTATGGGCATTTTTATCTCTTTATAGTATATTTACTATTTGATTTCAGATACACATCCAAATCATGGGTAATTATTATTCCTCTTTTTTTTTAACCTATCACTGACACATAATATTAAATTGATAACATGTCAACTTGTCCTCAACAGTTGTAGCTGCACTATATCACTCTCTGGAGTTTATTGGCTGATAAAAATGGCTACATTTCAACCAATACACTGCTAAAGATTTTACTGAGTGTTCAGAGCTAAAAGCCTTCACAGAGTTTGCTTCCCACTCTCCCCTCATTTAAGAAAAATACTGTCTAATTATTTCTTTAATTGAGAAAGAAATGGAGATTAGAATGTTCTATAAATTTTTGGTTTATGCAGAAATTTCATATCTAAATAGCTATAACACACAAAACAAATTTAGAACTTTGGAATCAGAGATCTATAGAGACTTGATACTGTGGCTAATTTCTTGATGATATTAAGATTACCTACTAACCCTACTGAATATTTTGATTTGAAAAGATGTGCAACAATAAAAAACTCCCTAAAACAAATGAAATATTGAATATACATAACTTTAAAAATGAATAGTCTAGAAAATTATAACTCTAAATATTTGAGTTTGTATCCTCAAGAAAATATTATTTTAAAACATAAAATCAAAACTAATTTATCAATCTTTAGAAATATAATGATAGTTTCTTTTTTAATTAATTATTTTGAAATTTTGAATTTTATTTTATTTATTTTTTTATACAGCAGGTTCTTATTAGTTATCTATTTTATACAAATTAGTGTATATATGTCAATCCCAATCTCCCAATTCATCAAACCACCACCACCCCCTGCCACTTTCCTCCCTTGGTGTCCATATGTTTGTTTTCTACATCTGTGTCTCTCTTTCTGCCCTGCAAACTGGTTCATCTCTACCATTTTTCTAAGTTCCACATGTATGCTTTAATATACGATATTTGTTTTTCTCTTTCTGACTTACCTCACTCTATGACAGTCTCTAGATCCATGCACGTCTCTACAAATGACCCAATTTCATTCATTTTTATGGCTGAGTAATATTCCATTGTATATATGTACCACAACTTCTTTATTCATTCATTTGTTGATGGGCATTTATGTTGCTTCCATGACCTGGCCATTGTAAATAGTGCTGCAATGAATATTGGGGTGCACGTGTCTTTTTGAATTATGGTTTTCTTTGGGTATATGCCCAGTAGTGGGATTGCTGGGTCATATGGTAATTCTACTTTTACTTTTTTAAGGAACCTCCATACTGTTCTCCATAGTGGCTCTATCAATTTACATTCCCACCAACAGTGCAAGAGGGTTCACTTTTAATATAAATAAATATCTGATTAGAATTCCAAGTTCATCACTTATTTCATAAATTCATTTTGACTCTTCATTTGTTGGAAATTATATCAAACAATGCCCATATGTCAGTCTTTTAACTCTCCTTTTTCATTTATAAGTGTCCCAACTCTTTTTTGTTCTGGAAATATTTGTGATAAAGAATGCAGGATATCTGTTGTAAAGAATTCTCCACCTGATGGATTCTGATAATTGATTCCCTGTGATGTGGCTTAACTTGGCCCTCTGTCCGTTTTGTTTCTTTTAAAATTTTAAGGCAGAAGCCTTGCTCAGATCCATATTGGAGTTATGGCATGATTAACTAATAGAAAATGCTCTGTACTTCCTATTACACATCAGAGTTGCACAGTATCTGGTGGTTTCTCTCTTGGTACTTTTAAGATTGATCAGGGGTTTCAGGTGTTATCATCTCAAATTTTCCAATAGATATAACCTTTCACCTCACTTGGTCAGGTTGACAGTAGACAGGTGCTGACAGACTCCAGATGCTTCTTGAATTGGTTGGTGCTGTACCAGGAGACTGCAACACTCACACGTTGTGCACTGGATGATGACAAATGAAGACAGTGTTGTCTCAAGTCCCTTACAATCTCAGGAATCTGTAATTTTTTAATTTTTATGTGTTTTCATCTAAAAGTTATACATTCCATAGTTAATTTATTTCAGTCTGGGATAATTTAATTACTGCTCCTCATCTTTTTATATCAAAATATTCATTAGGTTTGGTAGACTATATATACATACAGATATATTAGACTTGGTAGACTTTATATATTATATCTATATGACATATATAATATATATAACATATATAATATGATATATAATATATTTTATATTACACATACTATATATTATAATTATACATTTATGCTATATATAAAAATAAAATATATTATATATTATATATAGTACAAAAAGATAATTTTCATATTATATATCATATGTATCATAATATATTATAGTTTTTATATTATATATGCTATATATATATATATATATATATATATATATATATATATATATATATATGTATGTATAATATTCAGGACTATCGAAGAACTAATCACATAGATACAAAAGATAGATACATCCAAAGAAATTTATTGTCAGATTGGCTCACTCAATCATGGAGGCTGAGAAGTTCCAAGATATGCTCTCTGCAAGCTGGAGACCCAGGAAAGCTGGTAGTGTAGTTCCAGTCCAAGTCTGAAGCCTTGCAAACCAGGAACACAGATCCAAGGTCAGAAGTTGGATGTCCCAAGTCAAGTAGAAAAAAAATATACCCTTTCTCCACATTTTTGTTCTATTTGGGCCCTCAACAGACTGGATAATACTCACCCATTGGTGAAAATATCTTCTTTTCTCAGTCTATTGATTTAAAGCTAATCTCCTCTGGAATGTCTGCTCTCACAAACACCCTTAGAAATAATGTTTTCCCAGCTATTGAGGAATCTGTTAGTCCAGTCAAGCTGACACATAAAATTAACCATCACAAGTATACACACATATATGGATTTTACTTAGTATTTCTTGTAGAGGGTATGCTCTTTGAAATGAATTTAGTGTTCTTGTATATGATTTATTTATATTTTGAAATAATTATTTTTCTATTTGAGAATCTCACTGAAGCTTTCATAGAAAATACCATTCAGTATAGGGAAA
>NW_006795562.1:262298-376903 GCF_000442215.2 Lipotes vexillifer
GAGCGGGGAGCTTCGGAGCCGCGGAGGAGAGCACAGCAACGGGGGTGCGGAGGACAAAGCGGAGAGATTCCCGCACAGAGGATCGGTGCCGACCGGCACTCACCAGCCCGAGAGGCTTCAAGAAAACTGCATGGTGAATAAACCACCAACTCTGGAAGATAAGCCGTGGCACTACTGCGGAGCTTAGAATGGGGTGGGGCCCTCTCTGTCACAGTGTTAATACTCAAGCATGGCGGGCTCGGAGAGTGTTACGAAATATCAGCATTTTGACCTGGTGAGAGGGGCCTATTTGGGATGTGCCCCGTTTACCTAACACTGGGTGAAGGAGGTCCCCACTCAGGGTAACAGGGCCCCGGGATACCGTGGTCTTGACTTGCAGCAGCACTCCACACCACTGCTCCCAGCCAGCTCCACTCTGTCCACTGAGCACCCTCTCCGCAATGGACCTAAGCCAGAGTGAGCCAATCAAGAGGAGACGGGAGGAACCACGTGGTGGGATGGAAGGGGCAGGAGCTGGCAGAGGAGCAGGTGTGTCCCAGGCCGGGCCCTCCCCTAGGCATCATTGAGGCTGCTGTCGCTCAGGAGCACCTTCTCCCCAGGTCTGAAGGCCGGCATCCCAAGGTAGGGGCAGCTGGCACAGCGGAAAGCATCGCCCAGGTAACACTGTTGAAAGAAGAGACCATCATACAGGGGAGCCAAGTGTCAGCTCTCCCAGAGATACAGGCCAGAAGAAAGGGATCCCAAATTTCATGGTATGGCCACAGTGGCCTAAAGAGAATGACTGCGTACATTTGTAGGTCCAACTGGGATCCAAATACTAAGAGGCTTTAAGATCTCTGATTTCATGAAAGACAAAAGTCTAGAGAAGTCCCTTAGGTGAATACTTCTGTATTCTCAGCAGTTCAAATCACAGCCACACTCAGCAAATGGCTGAGTAGCATCAGGCCTAATGTGAAGCAGAAAGAAAGGGGCCAAAAATAAGAAATGACAAGTGCCTCCCCTACGGGCATGAGTGCGCTGCCCACTCTCAGGAGATAAGCCCTCTTCCCATTACTACCTAGAGACACGTTCTCACACGTTCACCTATTATTAAAATAATTGGGCAGTGAACTCTGTAGAGCTGGAGCTGGCCTGTGTTTAGTTTAGGCCTTTGTGAATACTGAGTAATCAACCAGATACTCACGTTTCCACAAGCCGACTTGGGCTGGGAGCTTATCTGGTCCCTCAACTTCTCTTTCTCCAGTTCTTCTGCGAGGCCACAGGTGCTGGGGGAAAGTTAGCAGGTGATGAGTGGGACCTGCCACCACCCAGGAACTCCAAATCCTTGACAGACCTTTTCCCTGGGAGTCTTCACAGATATGGAGCATTGACCTTTCCTGGCCTAGTCAGCTTTGGGCTCCACAATTCAATGATGTACTGTTTGGAGATTCACACACAGACAGTAAACTATCGAAAAAGCCAGCAAAGATTAGCACAAATTTGGGAGAATGGTAGCCTCTTGTAAGGAGAGGGAGGGAGATGCAGCTGAGGGAGCAGGCAGAGGCGACTTCTAAGGAACAAGTCATGTTCCTGGTACTTAAGCTGGGTGAGCAGTACATGGGTGTTCATTTTATTGTTCTTTAAAATGTACTTATTTAGCATACTCTTCTAACCGTCTGATACATTTTACAATAAAACATGTTTTAGTAATTGTGAAGCACAGCGATTCCTTGACAATCAGAAGCCGCTGGAAGCAGCCTGGCAGCCTCTTCTCACCCCAAGGCTTACCAGTTCTTGCAGGCCTTCCTCTTTTTCCCTTCCCCACAGGAGGCAGCCCGCAAGGAAGCTGGGTCTGGCTTCTTCATATCTTCTGGATCCAGCAGTTCATCTGAGTCAATGAGATCCTGGAGAATGTTCGAAGCCATTAATGACCCAGTCATGGTCTCTGCTAATGAACAGGTGAAGTGGCCACAGTCCACAGCAGCAGTTTGCCCATCTATGTAGAAGGCAGCCATCATCCTACCTGGGCTTGATCATCACGCCCAAGCTGACCACATAGTGAGTACACTACGTGCACAGAAGCTGTGTTAGGCTGTGAGGGGGCTGGGGACTCATTTATGATGTGCAGAGAATATGTGTGTGGAGGGCAGGGAGGGAGGGGGCAGGAAGAACAAAGAGAGAAGCGTTATATTTATGCGAATATATAAAGGGCTGTCGTGTGAGAAAAGGGAATGGAATATTTTCTATATAATTCCAGAGGAAAAGGCAGATAATGATATATACACTTGTGTGATTCTTCGATAAACGTGTAGACAGTTAATCTGTAAGCTCTGTGAGGGCACAAACCGTCGCCTAGTTTGCTTACCACTCTAACTTCAATAGTTGTAGGAATGAAGAACTTTATTACAGAAAGCATTGATCTGAGTTGGAAGAGCATTACTGTTAAGACAGTGAGCATTTGGTGACTTGCCCAGACGAAGGAGCCAAAAAATATTTTAGCTGACAAACTCTTTTCAGGTTTACGCATGCCCACAAGAGTCTTTAATATATCACATGAAGTGAGAACAAGAAAATCTGCGGGGGGAAAGATGCTGAAAAAGAAATTTAAAATGCCACTAATGAGGAGTTTCCTTCTGAGTCAAAAAATGCCAATGGCAGGCACAGCCACAAGGCTGGGCTTTAAATGCTTTCACACCTACAAACCCAGAGAGGCCACTCCAAACAACAACATTCCCACCCAAAGTGGGGCCTGAAAGAAAGCAATCAGGTGACCACAGTGCTGACTCACCACGCTCTCATCCTCCATATCATTGGCTGAGAGGGTCCAGAGCTTGGCAGCTGCAGGGTCCATAGCAGGCTTCCCTGAATCCAACCAATGAAAGAAAACAAGCTCCAGAAAAGCAGCTGGAAACAAACTCCAAGCACATGTAAGTGCTTTCTACTGAGGCTGTGCAGGGAACACACTGGACCTGGGTTCAAGGCCCAGCTCTATCACTTATAAAGGCATGAGAGGGACCCATCACTTTATGGCAATAAAAGCCATCATTTGTTAAGCTTTGTGCCAGATACTACATTAAACATTTTACATACATGATCTAATTTAGTCCTGCTCACCACCTTATGAGGAAAGTTCTTGTCATCCTAATTTTATAAATGAGGAAAGAGGTTTAGATACTTAGGCCAGTTACACCCAGCCACAAATACACAAGTACAGACAGAGTCTACCTAACGCTTTTAACTTCCACTCCATATTGCTTTCTCCTCCTTCTCTTAGTTCCCATCCCTAGAACATGGGGCTAATAGGATTCCCTATGCCCACTGCAGGAGATTTGAATATGAAACAAGAAACTGTACCAAAAAGCATTATAAATAGCAAAGCTCCGGTCTCATGTAGACCTGTTACAGACAAGAAAATGGGCTCAAGAGCTGATGGCGGTGGCGTAACAACAAATCAGTAGCAAATCACACCTCCTGATTCTCTCTCTGGGCCCGAAAGAGCTGAGGGTTCAGTGTGGGCCAGTCCACGAATGGGCCTTGGCGGGTAAGTGCACCCCCCAGAGATCACTGTCACACTGGATGCTCAGATCTCCCACAGGGCAGGCCATCTAAGCTGCTCCTACCCATTCTGGAACTGTGACTCCAAAGGTTAGGATGCTAAAGGATTTCTTGAAGATTTAGGCTGGACAGTCAAAACAGAGCAGTGTGAATACCTGTAAATTTTTGCATACCTCACAGCTAGGACAATTTTTCTCAACTCAGGCATTAAAAAATAGTGATAGGAAGGGTGAGAATGGTGAAAAAGGGTGGAGTGCAATCTTCTGAGAGGAGATATTTTTATAAGTGTCTTAAGATCCTCAAAGAAAAGCTGAATTCAGTGGCACAGAGAAAAGGACACATGGGAAGAGGAATAGCACACTCTTATCCGCCATGACCGTCACTGTGAGGTCTTCTGAGGGTAAATGTCATAATTCTGGGGTCTGGAAAGACTTCATTAACTAATGAAACTATGGGAGTCTGACCTCTAGTATCTGGAGACCTCAGTGTCCTCTGGTGCAGAAGAAGGGGCTGAACTAGGTAATATCTACGCATCATTTCAGTATTGGATCCGAATATGCCCAGAACAACAGTACATTAAGCATTCTTCCACTTGGAAATGAGGGAAATTAAGGAAGGGAATGATCCTCTAAAGATATCACCACCTCATTCAGATCTCTGGCTCAGTTTTTAATACGGCTTTTCAGGCCCACTCAGACAGAACAATATCCCTAGGCCAGTCTCACCGGAAGACTTCTTGGTAGTAGAAAGCTTAAGTTGACTAGAAGAACCCACTTCAAAATTGGGCTTTTTTCCTGTGATCTGCACAGAGAGCAGGCTGTCACTGTGGTAACCCAGGTGTTCTCGGACAGACTGAATCTCCTCGGGGCTCAAGAACTTGCGCTGCAGCTGAAATTCAAGATATCAGAGGATTAGGCCACGCTTTTTCTACCGTATGGTGGTGTACTATGTCCCCCTCACAGGTGTCAAACGCTCACGTCTGCAGTAAGCGCATGACAGCAGGAGATCGCAGACGTTGCCTCGTGCCACACGTTCGGTTTCTCACTGATCAGGACCCTGGAGTGTAACTTCTGTCTACGTGTTTATGTTGAGCCTGCCCCTTGGAGAGTTTTATCAAATATCTGTCTATTAGGTACAAGGCACTGTGCGAGGCATTGTGGAGATTGTAATGATTATGATTATCAAGATGAATCGGACATGCTGAAGAGGCTGTTGAATGGAATCGAAGCCTGTGGCGGGGGAGCATGCCCACAGTAAAGATGCTAGAAATGAAATACGCAGTAGAGAAAGAGAACCACGGGGGGAGGGAAATGCTTTCTATGTTCCTTGGGAAGAAGCAGCAGACAGGAAAGGTCGGGAAGAAGCTGGGGGTGCTACCTCTATGTCCGACAATTATGGAACCGCTACATAAACCACAGTCCATCTAGAGCACTGAACGCCGTTCCATAATTAGTAAGAAAGTGGGTCAATACACTAAGATGGATAATGTCAAAGACAGCTAAAGGTGGGGGAAAGAGCTAGTGACTGAACACTGTATACATACGACCTTATTTACATTAAAAAATGTGTATACACACACACAAAACACACTTGTAAATACATAAAAAGAAGTCCGAACAGCCACACCAAAAAATGTATTGGTGGCTCCCGCTGGGGAGGAAAGTGTAAGCAAGGCCTGAGATGTCACTTTATATTCTTCAGTCTTAACTGAATTTTTATGAACATCCCATATTTTGGAATAAAAGATGGAAGAACTTTAACTAAAGAGAAAAATAAGAAAGGGTAGGTGTGAAGAAACTGAGGCCCTAGGTCATGTACAGATCAATGGTATAACAGCTATTGTGGTATAACACTTCTCACACAAGAAAATTTCAGCATTGGAGAAGAATGGAGAACCATAAATACCTCTATTTAATGTTAATATTTCTAATGAATTGTCAGAAAAGGATTTCCCCCTCCAACCTATTCTAGCCTCCCACCCAAAAGCTGAGGAAAATACAGGCAACTGCCCTTCACTTAGGCCTAAGATTCGTGTCCACTAAGAGATGCCTCAGTGGTCACCACTAGTACTGAGACCAAAATATGTCCCAACCCACATGGGCCCAAGCTGAGTCTCTTCAGAGGAGATTGATTTCAGAGGTTTCGTCCTTCGAGGCATCTGGTTTCTCCCATGCAGAGCCCTTCTCAACTTGTTTCCTAGTTGAGTGACACTGATCACCTCACCTTCAGGGTTGTTATTTCTCCCAGATTCTCTCTGTATCGTCTGACAAAAGAGATACTGGGTTTAGTCACCCAAGGCTTAAATTCCCAGCAAAGAAGGTCGTCTACAAACATACCTCTTTTACTTCCACAAGACCAGAAAGAGTCAGGGCTGAACACAGCTTAGATGCCGTCTTCACTTTGCTATTGTTAACTGCTAAGAGGAAAACCCCAGTTAATAGCTTTATAGGCCAAAGCAGGAAAAATAATAAAGGCTCTCTCCTATTCAGGTCAGCAGGCATTAAAACAACAATAACCTATTCTGTTCAATATATATATATTTTAGTGATAATATTTTAATTGGACAACTCCTTTTGGTTGTTCAAAGTGCTCTTACTGATGCTCTTAAGTGTCATATAACCGTCTCGGTTCTTTGTGGCTGTCTGGAGGGGTGGGATAGGGAGAGTGGGAGGGAGGGAGACAAAGAGGGAAGAGATATGGGAACATATATATATGTATAACTGACTCACTCTGTTATAAAGCAGAAACTAACACACCATTGTAAAGCAATTATACCCCAATAAAGATGTTAAAAAAAAAATACATTAATGAAAAAAAAAAGAAAAAGAAAATACCATTCAACATATAATTTGCATATTACCCATAAATTTTCAGTGTTACACCTTATGCTTAAAATTAGTGAAAAAGTGTTTATTAGTGCAAAATATTTATTGAATACCTTCTAACTTCTAAGAATTATCAGCATGAAGGTGCATAGTAAAAAGAAGTGAAAAACTCCTACCCTAAAAACCTTATATTTTCATTCATTTATGTGTTTTTCTATTTTGTAAAAATCTCATTTATTTTATTGGCATTTACATATTTTATATTTTCAAGTGATTAATATGTAAGAATATTGATCTTGGACAGTTCAAATTACCTTGGAACCTCATTTGCTGAGGACTTTAAAGACAATGAAGACCAAGGAGAGTTTTTTCATTTTAATACCAAAGGCTGCAGCATGTTAGCACATTTTCAGTTAAAAAGCATGGGAAATCTTAGTCCAACCATATCTAGAAAACACAGTAACTTTCTCCTTAAGAGATATATATTTGTCAAACTGTAATGTATAAAATAAGTGTTTGTTTTAAAATATTGAAATTCATTCTGAAACTAAAAGAAATTATTAATTTTTGGCTATGTTTTATTTTCTAATAAGGTAAGGATATATTTTATTTTTCTCTGAGAGTTCCAAAATAATGTGAATATAAGGCGAGTGGTAAATTGCCTTTATTTTTATTATTTTCTTTGGAAGGAGATTAAAAACTTAAAATAACATATGTATGTTTCATTCCAAGATTAATAGGATAAATTCACTGAGGGAAAAATAAAGTATAACTGTACAGCCTGCCCCAAACTGAAATCTGTGTAAAGACTGAAACCACTCTGAATACTATCATAATCATACATTAATATGAGAATCAGAATAAATTAAAACCATTGAATAATTGGCCTAAAAAAAGAATACATTGAGATAAGCTATGCTTGTTCATAGCTATAGGGACTGGTTAGTAAATAATATCAAACTGCTTCACAATATACTATTGAAGTGTAAGATCTAATGCCCTGCTCTCAGGACAATGTAAAAAAAAAAAAAAGAGAAAGTATTATTCTAACAAATATTGTACCTTCTGACCTTAACAGTACTCATGCTTTTTCCAAAACTGTATATGTAATTAACATTTATTTGAAAGATACATAAAATTGTACATGTATCATATAAAATATAACTGATGACTGTAAAAAGCATTAAAAATTATTTTTGCTACTGCTGAGACACTCTTGGACTAAGGACCATGATGTGTCATTGTATTATTTATGCATTAATGCACCCAGACTTCAGTTTCAACTGCAGTATTTACTTCTATAGACTTGTCAATAAGAAAAAGACATGAGTGGCTAAGACTGTGTGACTCATGTAGCCCACATGATAATGATTATGACAGAATTAAACAGCCAAACCTTGAGCTGAGCCAGTGTAGAAAGCAGTGCCATGATATATACATACACACACAAAAAAATATATCTGTTTTCAGGTTAAGAAATTGAGACAAGAAACAAACAGAAGATCAACAAATTTTAACTTTACTTCCCATTATTTCAAAGCATAGGAAAGGACAATAAATCTGTGGGTTAGAGAATACAGAAGGCTCAGATTAAAGAGCAACAGTAGAACAAGCAAAATCAAAGAAATAAACAGAAAAAGGAATAGGGTGGATGAAAGAAAAGGAGACAGAGAAGGGATGGAAGGAGAGAGAACATTCTTTGGAAAACAAAATAGGATTGATTTCTAGCTGTACAAGCTGTTAAAATATTACAGATCTTCCTTGACTTACTGTGTGGTTACATCCCGATAAATCCATTATAAATTGAAAATATTGTTACGTTAAAAATGCACTTAATACACCTAACCTACCAAACATCATAGCTTAGCCTAGCCTATCTTAAACACACTCAAAACATTTACATTAGTCTACAATTGTGTAAAACCATCTAACACAAAGTCTAATTTATAATAAAGTGTTGATTATGTCATGTAATTTATTAAATACTGTACTGAAAGTGAAAACCAGAATGGTTGTCTGTGTCCAGAAGTGTTGTAAATCTATGGGTTGTTTACTCTCATTATTGCATAAGCTAACTGGGTGCTGCAGCTTACTGCCCAGCATCACGAGAGAGTAAGGACTCCTTATCACTAGCCTAAGAAAAGATTTGAAGTAAGGTTTCTATTGAATGGGCATCACTTTTACACCATCTTGAAAAGTCTTAAGTTGAACCTTCATAAATCACAGACAATCTGAATATAAATGTTTCAATATTTCATATCAGTTATTAAGTAGTTGCTACCATAATTCACTTAGTAGGACCACATTGACTCAGATAGCTCTGGCTCCTCTTCCTGGACTCCCTAGACTACACATGATCTAACAATCTTAAAGGGTAAGATTGTAAATGGTACCCATATTGTATCAGTTGTCAAATAATTTTATATTCTGATAATAAAAAAATTATCAACATGGATTTTGTAAAATATTCAGGAAGAATAAAATAGCTAAGTAGTTAATTAAGTAGTTAAGTAGTTAATTAATGTATGAATGAGAAACTATGTAAGAAAATTAGTGGGTTTAGAAAATTAGTGAACTTTTTCCAAAGACAGAAAAAGCATGACATCTACCTAAACTTGAGTTCAACTTGTTGGGAAAGTCAATCCTACCATGTGCTCAGGAGAAAGAACCACTTATTTATGAATAGTCTTAGTAGCTTCCACAGGATTGTTTCTGATTCTTTAGTGATAAGTATCAAGGGAAGGAGCATTCTATCTATCTATCATCTATCATCTATCTATCCATCTGTCATATTTTCTAAATGCTGCAATAAAATATACATAGCTTTCTTTCAATCACTCTAAACAAATCTTACTTCAGTTATGCTTTGATAAGTTGGACACACATAGAAGGCAAAATGAGATAAAGAGCATCTTATTGAATGTGGACCATATTATACTTGTGCGTTATCTTTTTTGTTAATCTATGCTCAGCATTTCGAAAGAAGGAATGGTCTTAATAAAACATCAGATTCAATTAAACAGACCTATGTACCAGGCACCATACTAGTTGATAAAGACAGTGTAATAATTATGGCACAGTCTCTATCCTCAATGAGTTCAAACATAAGAGGAGAATGGTTAAGTAAAATGCTATCAGCCTTGATGATGAAGATAAATCATTGTTATGAAAGGTCACTTAACGAAAACTAGGAGGAGGGAAAAGGAAGCAAAATCAAGGATTTTCCAAGAGCACGTGAAACTTCAACTAAGCAGACTTGTAGAGTGAGGCAGGTAGACCCAAGTCCCCCACCTTTAATTATACCTTCTCTATCAAATGACATTGCCCTTAGAGAAAACAGTCACCACATCTCCTCAGATTTCTCTGTGGAGGGATTTCAGTTTGACTAATACTCCTGTCCCAACTCCTTCCCCTAGACTCCTCATTTATTCCTCTCCTAGGAAGAAGTGAGTTATCCAGCTAATAAGTTTGAAAGAGCACTCCACTTTGGAACAAGCCTGCATATGGACATATGTGTCTGACATGCTTTCTCAGCTTTGTGGTGAGCTTGGGGTGCTGGTGATGCTCTGTGGGAACAGCTTGAAATTCTCATAGTAACTGGGTAAATAAGTTCGTTCAGTTCTAGAAGGTGTTCTCAAGTCTGTTTGGCTATGTATCTAAGCCATGTCCTTAAGCCTTTGATCTATTTTTTATTACCAATAAAGCTGACTATTTGGTCTCCATCTGTAAAACTCCTGTGTTTGTTCCCCAATTTATTCCAAGCATAGGCAGTAAAGAGGGCTAGTATTTAGGGACTTATTCACATTTCAATCATCACTTCCAATTTATTCTCTGAGGTTATTTCAGTACATACAGTTTCATTTTGGTGATTAGTTCAGGAGCCTAAGCCCTGGTTCAAATTCAGTTTGGTACCTAATAGTATCTCCTTTCCAAGTCATAGCCAAGAACTATGCATCTAACAGGGACTGTAATTTTTTAATTGAATTAATTACTTTGATAGTATTAAGTCCAAATATTTCATTAAAATATGTACTATTTGACTTATTTTTTCTTTGTTTTCTCATTTTTTTCAAGCAAAAATGTTGCCCATGATAGAGGCTAGAAAGAACACAGGGTTACAAAACTCTGCCAGGAAAAAGAAGCTAATGCTAGTGTACATAGATTCTAAACAGTAAGTAGTCAAGAAGTATCTGCAAAATGTTCAAGGATGATGATCTCACAGCACTGGGTATTTGGGTAAACAATAGTCTAAATAAATAATATTCACATAAGTCATAGCATATTAATAAATTTTATCTGTGCAATATAGATGCTAGTATCTTAGAAAAAAAATGTTTTTTTTTCAAACTCTGGGGCATTAAAACATACTAAAGCTGTGTGCTTGTTTGAACAAATTAATAAATTATTTTGTTTGCATTTTTTTTTTTCGCGGTACGCAGGCCTCTCAATGTTGTGGCCTCTCCCGTTGCGGAGCACAGGCTCCGGACGCGCAGGCTCAACGGCCATGACTCACAGGCCCAGCCGCTCCTCAGCATATGGGATCTTCCCGGACCGGGGCACGAACCTGTGTCCCCTGCATCGGCAGGAGGACTCTCAACCACTGTGCCACCAGGGAAGCCCTTGTTTGCCTTTTTACTTATTTATTTTAGTTCTTATAACTGATACTTCAAGCACTGTAAGAGTAAATAAATCTTACAAATTCCTAATTTACGTCCAGGGATTAATTTATTCACTAAATATGCCCAATATGTTCTTGCTTTGAGGTTGTAACACATACAGATAAAGATAAAGCTGAATACTTCTATTGTTTCTTATTAGTTTATCTTCATTTCCTTGTAATATTCCTATATTTGACTGATTTTTACACTCATTTACAAATCAATTAATTTTTTATTAAGTAAAAGAAGATAATTCCTAGGTTATTTTCATTAAGGTTTTTAACAAACATCTATCTTACTAATGGAGACCTTTGCATGACCCAGTAAAAATAATATGTTACCAATCAGAATTAATATTATTCAAATAGATAGAGGCCACAGGAAAAAAAAAAAAAAAAAAAAAAAATGGGAAATCTATCTTACTAATGGAGACCTTTGCATGACCCAGTAAAAATAATATGTTACCAATCAGAATTAATATTATTCAAATAGATAGAGGCCACAGGAAAAAAAAAAAAAAAAATAGAAACTGGTAAATACTTTAAGCCAGTACTGATAAGAGGTAAGAAAAAATAAAACAGATGTGCTTCATTCATTTTAGCTTTCTTGCTAATGTGAAGTAAATAGCCACATAGAATATGCTATTTTGACAATACTCATAGAGATATTTTTTTTAAAGATGGTTTCTGAGAAGGTAAGCTGGGAGATATTTGAATAAATTATTTTATTATTTTCTTCTTGTAAAAACAATATTACTGTCAAAATTGATATACTCTTTCCTTGAATCTCTTCCTAGAATGCTTTCTCAAGTGGCCTTCAGTTTATCATCCAGCAGTATGCTCTCTGCCCCACTCCCCTCTGTTTCTCCTTTAGGAAAGCACAACTTCTGTTCATAGATCTTCAACCAGAACAAAAGGTTAGCCTAAAATGGCTTGGATATAATTCAGACAGTAGAGGCAGAAAGTACTGTGAACTTTTAAAACATTTTCACATTCACACAAATGCACATTTCAAATTGGAAATTTCTGTAAGATAAGATAAGACCCATAGTGTTCTTTTATTGGTGCACTATGCAATGCAATTTTTATACTCTCATATCTCCTATAATAGAAGTATGACCTGGAGCTACACATAACATTGATATTTGGAACCATTACAGGCCTTTGTAAAGTGCATTATGTCTTGGTGATACATTCAGAAGAAATCCAAAAGCATATAAATCTAACTATTGCCCTTAAACTACACCTTTGGGTGAGATTTCAAGTTTTCAGAATCTGAATATTTCTTAGCACATTAGAATTTTAGAACCATTGGCTATTCCTCAAATGAATGTTTGACCTCTGCCCAGATGGGAACTGGAAAGGATAAGAGAATAGCATAAAGATGGAAAAGCTATTTTTATAATAGAGACATCACAGTAATATTAAGGAATAGATCATCTATACATATAAGCATGTGTGTGCCCCCCATACACAAGCTCATGAAAACACATATGTATAAAATTTCTTTATCAACATTTTTCACTTTGACCTGATTTACTTTTCTAAATATCAACTTTCACCATTTGATATACTGAATATGTAATAATTTGTCTTTTGTCTTATTCACCTATACATCTACAGTGACACATAGTAGTTGTTAAATAAATAACTATGATAATCAATAAGTGCATACAAAAGGAGACTATGTTATTTTCCCTTATTCCATTATACTCTCTCTCAAAACATAAGCTCAGTAAGAATTTATTTGATTTTTAAGCATCTTGGCATTTGTGTACCTACTAGATGCACAATACTTCCTTGGTACTTGTGAGGCTACAAATAAGAGTATGACAAGAAACTGTCAAACATATCATTTTTGTGAAATCTCTTTTCTGTTTGAATGTCTCATTTTATCAGTTTTCAATGGAGAAATAATCACCATTACCACAATGTTATGTAACAGATAGAATTTTCTTGCTTAGTAGGGAAAATAAAATATATATATATATAAACAAAACCAACGAAATTGGTTACTTTTTTTTAAGTACATAAATACATGTGGGTAAATTTATATAAATGTATAACTAATACAAATTTTACTGGTAAAAATATATATATATGTGGGGAATCACAATTATTTGGACAGGAGATATGATGATAACTATAAAACACCATTTTAATGTTTTCATTCAGTGGAATTTCTAGATTAAGGGAACATTTTTAAAACCTTTAAATTGTGGATAGATGTTCACTTGTGACATGGATATTACAGGTATAAGTATAATTTGATTTGATCCATGTAAAATTTGAAAGATGATTATCTACCTTAGATGAAATATAGTCATGACTAGAGGCAGAATCTTCTTTTTTAAGAAAGACCTTTTAAAGATTCTCCATACTATCATTCAATTATTTTTAGATTAAGAATTTCCTTTTAATTATCTACATATCATGTTATTCATCACCCAAATACATTTGTATCTTCCCTAATATAATGCCAGCACATAGCAGATTCATAATTTTAACACCAGAGTTTGACATACTTCTATGGTTTATATTGTAATTATGCTTAAATTGAAATGCATGCTGACATAATATACCATATGAATTGTAAATATTTAACTCATTTTACAGAATTTTTTGAAAAACAGGTATTATTTGATAAAATTGATTAATATACTAATATAATGGAGCATATGATTGTAAAATAACCTAAACTTATTCAATTAAAATAAACGCTATATATTTGTATAATTCAGGATTAAACACATTGTAGAAAATATTTCCCTGATTTTCCTTTCACTTTGCTCTCAGATGTCATGCTTGTTTTGAGGCAAATATCTTAGCACTAAAATATTTTAATGCAGCCCTTACATTTGTTTTACAAATAAGGAAATATTCAAAAACCATTATTCTAAAATATTTTAAGTGATTAATACTAAAAAGAGTCAATTTGCAAAAATATGACTGAACTGATTTTAAAATTGATAAAGTAAAAAAAAATATGTTTCGTAAATTATATAATGACTCTGAGTCTAAGGATTGCATTTTAAAATAAACAAATCATACGAAAGTACATTTTTTAAGACATATTTATACTTGCCCCACCAGGGTTAATTATCTTGTAAGCATGTTACTAAAAAACATTGGGTTAGTAATTAATTTTTGTCATCAACTAAAAGAACACAGAGATCACAATGTGTGTGAATAAGAATTGCAAATATGCTATTATGAGTGTCAACTTTTTGCATTACAGGTATAAACACCTGTGAAGTGCTCCAAGTATACTATTCTTTTTGTGTGCTTTCTTTACTTTTCAGACTGGGTCAAGAAAAAAATGGAGAAGTCAAAGAAAAAGTACAAAATAAAAGATGTTTATAGTCCATTATGCTGCTGTCACACATGTGCTAACAAAGTTTTCCACACACCACTTTGAATTCGTAGAGAAAATTTGGGTACAAAAAAGTGTGGAAGATATAATTCAATTTGTATATTATTATAGCCAACTTCAAAATTGAGGTTGTTCAGTGTTTCTAACTCTATTTCTTCTTTGAAACTATAATTTGTTGGTTGAGAGTTACCTTCCATAAACATTTTGGAGATAATAAACTATTGCTTTTCTGAGTCCAATTATACTCCTTAAAATAAGTCAATTGTCAACCTAATTTCTCTTCCTCCTTCCCCTCTCCTCCTCCTCCCCTTCTTTCACTTTCTCTCTATTTTTCTCTCTCCCCATCTTTCCTCTGAACTAATGTTTACATTCCCTTTGTTGTTTTCAATATTCTAATAGATTTTGTTTTTCAGCAGTGTCAAAAGGATGGAGCATGGGCCTAATCAGTATTTCCTTTGTGGGAAGTGAAGGAAGTGAGAAACTATTTCTCATAATATGATATCTACTGAAAGAAAAAAAATAGGCAAAATTGTATGCAAAATTAGTTTAATGTTCTAAAACAGTAAAAATGTGAATCAGTATAGGTAAAGCACTGCAGGAAAAATATGTAACAGACTATTTCAAGTGGAGAGATCATTGTGGGTAATAAATACCTTCTAGATTTCTTGCTATTGTTTGAAAAAACTCAATGAGAAAGGATTTGTCTTTAACTTACAAAAATATTAATTTTTATAAAAAATAGTAACATAATACCCCACTGTGTTACTTGTTCAATGTATTGCAGAGTTAGAAAATTGTCTTTTTACCTTGTTCAAAAATCTTTTATTAAAAGAATATAATTATCCTCAATTGTAAGAAGTTGAAAAGTGAAAATACAGACTTACAGATAAAGAGTTTTGTATCTGCATTACCAAATGATTTAAAAAATAATTAATGAAAGAGAAATTTAAGTGGAAAATTTATTTAAGACATTTAAAACACCTTTACACTTTTTAAGAATGATTTACCCATATCCTTAAAGGTACAGTTAGTTTTCAAGAGTGATACATGGTCTGCTTTCTGTCACAAGAATTGTGTGGATGAAAAAGAACTAGAGATGTTCAACAATAGCCCAAATAATGTGACACATAGGGCAGGAAAAAAAAAAAAAAGATTCCAAGCAAAACTAAATATGTTATTTGTGTTTGTAAGGGAAGAAGAAAGTATATTAGGAAATTAACAAGAGAAAATTCACATATTGTTAAAAGAAAGTATGATTAAAAGTAAGAGGAAAAATCTAGCTAAAAAGTATACTAATATAGAAAGAAAATTCTACAATCTTCCTTTGTTAAATTAAAATAAATAAATAAATAAAACTGTCTTGTATAACTTAGATGTTAGCACTGTGAGTGATATTTCCTTGATTGTTTAGTTGAAAATATTTTTAATGTGAAATAAATACATAAGATAGTAATTCAAAGACTATAGGAAAAAATGAGAAAGAAAGTAAATATCATGCTAAATCTCACTACTCGCAGATTATTGTTAACATTTTAATGAGTAACACACATACACCAAATTAATTACACTTCAAGATGGTAACCTGGGGCAAAGACAGCTGTTTAGAAAGACAAAAAGTATCTCTCCATTTTTTAAAACGAATTCTCACCATAGCTGTAAATTTTATTCATATAGGCAATACTCTTTTCTTCATAATATTCTTATAGCTTATATATATATTTTTGCTTTTATGAATGGTTTTGTTCATTATATTACCTAATTTTTTAATGTAGAAGATATTTATTAATATATATTAAAATTCATTGAGGCAATTTTTATAATTCAAATAGTCATATATAATGTTTTATTCAGTCAAGTACTAATTTAGTCAAGTATTAATGTTTATTTTATCAAAAAAAATTGGTACTATATAACTGTTTTACATAGTATATATATTTATTTGTTTAGTTATTTATTTATTTATTTTGCTTAGGTATGTTGGTCGACTTTTTTTTCGTGCTTATTTACTATTTCTAATACATTAAGGTTTCTGTTCAAATGTTACCTGTGTTCATAATGTGGTTCAATTAACACTCAGATTTTTCTTTCCAACAAAATTTATTGGAGATTGGTGCTTCCCAAACTTTGCACCTAAGTACTGGTGAATTTCACCAGTGTTAATGCATTATCTCAGCTTAAATGGTACTCTAGAAACTAATCCATTGGAGAAGAGAGTACAATAGTTAAATTATACCAGTTTTGTGCAGCTCTAAGATTGTCAGTGAACTAACAGCAAGGAATCGCTGAATGGCATTCTCTAGGCAGTTATGTTCACACAACAGTATTTCAATTTCCACGGCAGGTCCTTAGTCATTTATGAAAATAAAAATCTCAAGATAAAACTGAAATCATAGAGATTATATTTTGGTCTTTCTCTCTCTAGATACAAAGTCATTCTATTACAGATGCATATCAAATTGGGCTTATAATAAGTACTCTCTAAAATAATATAGTGCTTGCAAACTTTCTTAATCTAGGGAACTGTAAATTGATAATGTGATGGCTTGTCTCAGTATCCCTTCATATATTTAATTTAAGCTGTCAAGTCTAGAATCATTAAGTTATTTCTATTTATCTTCTAATATTTAAAATATGCAAACATATTTACAGATATTAAAAAATTAAATGTAGAGATAGAAGATAAAAATAGTTAAGACTATAGATTTTTTTCACATACCAGATACTTTTTTGAGTCACACATTTAATGCACATATTAGCTTATTTCTGGAGGAGGAAACTAAGGCACGTAGAGTTTACAGAGTATGACTGAATTCACAAAGCTGGGAAATGTTGAAGCCAGAATTCTAGCCCAGCACTCTGGTCCCAGAGAAAGTACTTTTAGGCACCATATTATACTTCTCCCAACGCAGTCACACTTTGTAGTCATCAGTCTATTGTCACTCAAAAGCATACATTATTCATTTTATTGCTGATTTTAATAAATTAGAAAAATCGAGGAGTAGAAAAATCCAACAGAGGGAAAAACTCAAGAAACTGTTTGTAAAATGATGGTAATATTTGCCAAAGTATTTAATTATAAATATGAATTTATTATTGTTACTACAAAAAATACTGGATGTCCCAGTTGGGCATACTTGGGACATGTTTAGAGTGAAACAAATTTTGTTGTTTATCTGAAATTCAAATTTAATTGCACAACCTATATTTTTATTGGCTAATTATGGCAACCCTAATTTCATAAATTAACAAATATTACAAATCATAAAAAAAACTTAATTTACATTAGAAAAATAATGGACTATATTGCATAGATTCAACTTTTATAAACTCAAATATTTTTCAATTTTACATTTCAAAGGTTTTAATGATTATATATCTAATGACAAAAAAATTCTAAACCAGTGTTCCACTCTCATTCATAGCAAAAGACACAGGAGGTAGTTTTCGCATGGTTTATACCCCTCAGAAAGAGATACAATTAAAAAACCCAGAAACATATACACATATGTATATATGAACATGAATGTGTATAAATATGTTTATATGTACATTCAAAACACATAATTGAGCTAAAGAAACAAAATGAATATCTCCACAGACCAGAAATGGAAAAGACATTCTAAATTTCAATGGGAGAGAGAGATCAATATCATCTATGCCTCACATCTGGAATATGGTTTGGCCCTTGATATGTAAGCACTGAAAGTGCTGTATGTAAGAAAGGAAGAAGCATGAAACATAAGAAAACACAATGTTCTAACTCACTGGAAATCAGAAAAATGCAAATTAACACATCAAGGACAACATAAATGTCCATTGACGGAGGAATGGATAGGAAGATGTGGTGTATATATATGTATATATATATATATACATATATATACACAATGGAATATTATTCAGCCATAAAAAACAATGAAATAATGTCATTTGTAGCAACATGGATGCACCTAGAGATTTTCATACTGAATGAAGTAAACCAGACAAAGACAAATATCATACTGATATTGCTTATTTATGTAATCTAAAAAACAAAATGGTACAAATGAATGTATATATAAAACAGAAATAAACCCACAGACATGGAAAACAAACTTATGATTACCAAAGGGGAAAGGGTGGGGGGAGAAATAAATTAGAAGATTGGAATTAACACATACATACTACTGTATGTAAAATAGATATACAATGAGGACCTACTCTATAGTACAGGGAACTATCCTCAATATTTTCTAATAACCTATAGGGAAAAAGAATCTGAAAAAGAATAGCTATATATATATGTGTGTGTGTGTGTGTGTGTGTGTGTGTGTGTGTGTGTGTGTGTGTATAACTGAATTACTTTGCTGAACTCTCAAAACTGACACAACATTGTAAATCAACTACACTTCAATTAAAGAAAAAAAGAAAGAAATTTCAGACCAGAGCTTATCTAAAGAAAAGAAGTGTCTTTAGCAGATTGTTTCATAATTAAAAAAATAAATAAATAATTCCATCCAGTTATAACTATATGCATTTTTTAATCCACCCTTTCCTTATCATTTTCTTTCACTGAATAAAAAGCTGCTTTCTGAAACAAACAAACAAAACATAATGAAATGGTATTTCTTCCCCTTGATATGGACAAATTTTTTATATGACATTATTAAGTGTGGGAAGGATGTAGAACAAAAGCAACGCCCATCTGCTGCTGATCTATCTGAATTAGGAAGATGACTGAGAAGGCAATTTAGCAATATCTAATGTTATTTGAAGCTATGCATACTCTTTGATCAATTTCCTTATGGTAAGATACCTGTAATAGTTTTGCACAGCAACTTTTGCTGGGAGGTAGGTCAATGGGTTTATGCTGTAATATTTTAAAACCATTTTTTTTTTTTTTTTTTTTTTTTTTTTTTTTTTTCGCGGTACGCGGGCCTCTCATCGCTGTGGCCTCTCCCGTTGTGGAGCACATTTTTTTTTTTTTTTTTTTGCAGTACACGGGCCTCTCACTGTTGTGGCCTCTCCCGTTGCAGAGCACAGGCTCTGGATGTTCAGGCTCAGTGGCCATGTCTCATGGGCCCAGCTGCTCTGCGGCATGTGGGATCTTCCCAGACCGGGGCATGAACCCGTGTCTCCTGCATTGGCAGGCAGACTCTCAACCACTGCGCCACCAGGGGAAGCCCTAAAACTTTTTGAATCCTTGAATTGTTTGATAATAATTATTGAAAGTAAGGTAAATTAAAAGAGGATATTTTTGAACAGCTACTGGAGGAAAATTCCTCTAACTCTAATTAAATTTATTTCCAGAACCAAGGGGAGTTAGAGACAATTGAGCAATTTTGCAGGAAAAGTATTTTCAATCTAGAATTCTAAACAATAAAGGATACTTATTATGTAGGATGAGTACAAATACACATTATCATATATCATTTATATGATATTATTTGTAATATCATATATTAACAATTTTACCCAGAAAGACAATGAATGCTGTGCACTAGTAAAACAAAGATGTAAAAGTTGGGAAGAGGAGGACCTTCAAGATGGCGGAGGAGTAGGATGTGGAGATCACCTTCTTCCCCATAGATACATCAAAAATATATCTACATGTGGAATAACTCCTACAGAAAATCTACTGAACCCTGGCAGAAGACCTCAGACTTCTCAAAAGGCAAGAAAATCTCCAGGTACCTGGACACACTCAGGTGACCTATACACAGAGGTGGAGCCATATACAAAGCTGAACCCCAGGAGCTGTGTGAACAAAGAAGAGAAAGGGAAATTTCTCCATGCACCCTCAGGAGCAGCAGATTAAATCTCCACAATAAACTTGATGTATTCTGCATCTGTGGAATACCTGACTGGACAATGAATCATCCCAAAATTGAGGTCATGGACTTTGGGAGCAAGTATGCTCCAGACTAGTTTCTGATTTTTATGCTTATCTTACTATAGTTTTTAGTGCTTTTTATCATTGGTGGATTTGTATATTTGTTTGATTGCTCTAATCTTTTTTAAATTAATTTTTATTTTTTATTTTAATAATTCTTTTAATTTTTATTTTAATAAATTTATTTTATTATTATTTTTTCTTTAATTTTTCTACCTTTTCTTCTGAGCTGTGTGACTGACAGTATCTCGGTGCTCTGGTCAGGTATCAGGCCAGAGCATCTGAGGTGGGTGAGCCAAATACAGGACATTAGACTACCAGACACCTCCTGGCCCCATGTAATATCAATTGGTGAGAGCTCTCCCAGAGATCTCTGTCTCAACACTTAGTTCCAGATACACTTAATGACAAGCAGTGACAAGCAATGACATGGGGTGCTGGACACCCCATGCCAGAAAACTAGAAAGACAGGAACACAACCCCATCCATTAGCAGAGAGGCTGCTCAAAATCAAACCAAGGTCACAGACACCACAAAACACACCACTGGACACAGTCCTGCCCACAAGAAAGACAAGATGCAACTTTATGCACCAGAACACAGGCACATGTTCCCTCCAACAGCAAGCCTATACAACACACTGAACCAACCTTACACACTGGGGACAGATACCAAAAACAATGGGAACTACAAACCTGCAGCCTGTGAAAAGGAGAACCCAAACACAGTAAGTTAAGCAAAATGAGAAGACAGAGAAATATGCAGCAGAGGAAGGAGCAAGGTAACAACCCACCAGACCAAACAAATGAAGAGGAAATAGGCAGTCAACCTGAAAAAGAACTCAGAGTAATGATAGTAAAGATGATCCAAAATGTTGTAAATAGAATGGTGAAAATACAAGAAATGTTTAACAAGAACCTAAAAGAACTAAAGAGCAAACAAACAATGATGACAAACAAATAAATGAAATTAAAAATTCTCTGGAAGGAATCAATAACTGAATAACTGAGGCAGAAGAAAGTGTAAGTGACCTGGAAGATAAAAGAGTGGAAATAACTGCCATGGAGGAGAATAAAGAAAAAAGATTGAAAAGAATTGAGGACAGTCTCAGAGACGTCCAGAAAAACATTAAACACAACAACATTTGAATTATAGGGATCCCAGAGGAAGAAAAGAAAAAGAAAAGTTCTGAGAAAATATTTGAAGAGATTATAGTTGAAAACTTCCCTAATATGGGAAACAAAATAATCAGTCAAGTCCAGGAAGCACAGAGAGTCCCATACAGGAAAAATCCAAGAAGAAACACACCAAGACAACATATTAATGAAACTATCAAAAATTAAATACAAAGAAAAAATATTAAATGCAGCAAGGGAAAAGCAAGAAATAATATCAAGGGAATCTCTATAAGGTTAACAGCTGATCTTTCAGCAGAAACTCTGCAAGCCAGAAGAGAGTGTCAAGACATATTTAAAATGATGAAAGGGAAAAGCCTACAACCAAGATTACTCTACACAGCAAGGATCTCATTCAGATTTGACAGGGAAATTAAAACATTTACAGACAAGAAAAAGCTAAGAGGATTCAGCACCACCAAACCAGCTTTACAACAAATACTAAAGCAACTTATCTAGGCAGGAAACACAGGAGAAGGAGAAGAACTACAAAAACAAACCCAAAACAATTAAGAAATGGTAATAGGAACATACATATCAATAATTACCTTAAATGTAAATGGATTAAATGCTCCAATCAAAAGACATAGACTGGCTGAATGGATACAGAAACAAGACCCATATATACACTGTCTGCGAGAGACCCACTTCAGACCTAGGTACACATACTGACTGAAAGTGAGGGGATGAAAAATGTTATTGCATGCAAATGGAAATCAAAAAAAGCTGCAGTAGCACTTCTCATATCAGAAAAAACTAGACTTTAAAAAAAAAGACTATTAGAAGAGACAAAGAAGGGCCCTACATAATGATCAAGAGATCAATCCAAGAAGAAGATACAACAATTGTAAATATTTATGCATTCAAAATAAGAGCACCACAATACATAAGGCAAATGCTAGCAGTCATAAAAGGAGAACATGACAGTAATGCAACAATAGAAGGGGAGTTTAACACCCCATTTTCACCAATGGACAGATCATCCAAAATGAAAATCAATAAGGAAACACAAGCTATAAATGATGCATTAACCAAGATGAACTTAATTGATATTTAAAGGGCATTCCACCCCAAAAGATCATAATACACTTTCTTTTCAATTGCTCATGGAACATTCTCCAGGATAGATCATATATTGGGTCACAAATCAAGCCTTGGTAAATTTAAGAACATTAAAGTCATATCAAATATCTTTTCTGACCACAATGCTATGAGACTAGATATCAATTACAGGAAAAAACTGCAAAAAATACAAACACACTGAGGCTAAACAATACACTACTAAATAACCAAGAGATCACTGAAGAAATAAAAGAGGAAACTAAAAAATGCCTAGAAACAATGACAGTGAAAACAAGGTGATCCAAAACCTATGGGATGCAGCAAAAGTAGTTCTAAGTGAGAAGTTTATAGCAATACAAACCTACCTCAAGAAACAAGAAACACCTCAAACAAACAACCTAACCTTATACCTAAAGCAATTAGAGAAAGAAGAAGAACAACAACAAAAAACAAAGTCAGCAGAACAAAAGAAATCATTAGGATTGGATCAGAAATAAATGAAAAAGAAATGATGGAAATGACAGCAAATCAATAAAAATAAAAGCTGGTTCTGTGAGAAGATAAAAAAAATTTAGAAACCATTAGCCAGACTCATCAAGAAAAAAAAAAAAGGGGAGAAGACTCAAATAAACAGAATTAGAAATGAAAAAGGAGAAGTAACAACTTATACTGCAGGAATACAAAGGATCATAAGAGATTACTACAAGCAACATTATGCCAATAAAATGGAGAACCTGGAAGAAATGGACAAATTTGTAGAAAAGCACAACCTTCTGAGACTGAATCAGGAAAAAATAGAAAATATAAACATATTATTCACAAGCACTGAAATTGAAACTGTGATGAAATATCTTCCAAAAACCAAAAACCCAGGATCAAATGGCTTCACAGGAGTATTCTATCAAACATTTAGAGAAGAGCTAACACCTATCCTTCTCAAACTCTTCCAAAATACAGCAAAGGGAGGAAAACTTCTAACCTCATTCTGTGAGACCACCACCACCCAATACCAAAACCAGACAAAGATGTCATGAAGAAAGAAAACTACAGGCCAATGTCACTGATAAACATAGATGCAAAAATCACAACAAAATACTAACAAACAAAATCTAACAACACATTTAAAGGAAGATACACCAAAATCAAGTGGGGTTTAATCCCAGGAATCCAAGGATTCTTCAATATACACAAATCAATCAATGTGATACACCATTTTAAAAAACTGAAGGATGAAAAACATATGATTATCTCAATAGATGCAGAGAAAGCTTTTGACAAAATTCAACACACAATTATGATAAAAACCCTCCAGAAAGTAGGCATAGAGGGAACTTTCATCTACCTAATATAGGCCATATATGACAAACCCAAGCCAACCTTGTTCTCAATGGTGAAAAAGTGAAAACTTTTCCTCTAATATCAGGAACAAGACAAGGTAGCCTACTCTCACTACTATTATTCAACATAGTTTTGGAAGTTTTAGCCACAGCAATCAGAGAAGATAAAGAAATAAAAGGAACCCAAATAGGAAAAGAAGAAGTAAAACTATCACTGTTTTCAGATGGGTTGATACTATACATAGAGAATGCTAAAGACTTTACCAGAAAACTACTAGAGATAGTGAATGAATTTGGTGAAGTAGCAGGATACAAAATTAATGCACAGAAATCTCTTGCATTCCTATACACTAATGATGAAAAATCTGAAAGAGAAACTAAGGAAACTCTCCCATTTACTATTGCAACAAAACGAATAAAATACCTAGGAATAAACCTACCTAAGGAGACAAAAGACCTGTATGTAGAATGCTATAAGACACTGATGAAATAAATTAAAGATGATACAAAAAGACAGAGACATATACCATGCTCTTCAATTAGAAGAATCAACATTGTGAAAATTACTATACTACTAAAAACAATATACAGATTCAATGCAATCCTTATCAAACTACCAATGACATTTTTCTCAGAACTAGAACAAAAATTTTCACAATTTGTATGGGAAAAAAAATAGACCTTGAATAGCCAAAGCAATCTTGAGAATAAAAAATGGAGCTGGAGGGATCAGGCTACCTGACTATACTACAAAGTTATAGTAATCAAGACAGTATGGTACTGGCAGAAAACCAGAAATATAGATCCGTGGAACAGGTTAGAAATCCCAGAGATAAACCCATGCATATATTGTCATCTTATGTTTGATAAAGGAGGCAAGAATATTCAGTGGAGAAAAACTGCCTCTTCAATAAATGGTGCTGAGAATACTGGACAGCCACATGTAAAAGAATGAAATTAGAACACTCTCTAACACCATACAAAAAAATAAACTCAAAATGGATTAAAGACCTAAATGTAAGGCCAGATACTATCAAACTGTTAGAGGAAAATATAGGCAGAACACTCTGTGACATAAATCACAGCAAGATCCTTTTTGACCCACCTCCTAGAGAAATTGAAAGAAAAACAAAAACTAAACATATGGGACTTAATGAAACTTAAAAGCATTTGCACAGAAAAGGAAACCATCAACAAGATGAAAAGACAACCCTCAAAATGGGAGAAAATATTTGCAAACAAAGCAAATTGCAATGGATTAATCTCCAAAATATAAAAGCAACTCATGCAGCTCAATATCAAAAAACAAAAAACCTAATCCAAAAATGGGCAGAAAACCTAAATAGACATTTCTCCAAAGAAGATATACAGATTGTCAAGAAACATATGAAAGGATGCTCAACATCACTAATCATTAAAGAAATGCAAATCAAAACTACAATGAGGTATAACCTCACACTGGTCAGAAAGGCCTTCATCAAAAAATCTATGAACAGTAAGTACTGGAGAGGGTTTGGAGAAAAGGGAACCCTCCTGCACTGCTGGTGAGAATGTAAATTGATACAGCCACTATGGAGAACAGTATGGAGGTTCCTTAAAAAACTAAAAATAGAACTACCATATAACCCAGCAATCCCACTACTGGGCATATGCCCTGAGAAAACCATAATTCAAAAAAGAGTCATATACCAAAATGTTCATTGCAGCTCTATTTACAATAGCCAGGACTTGGAAGCAACCTAAGTGTCCATCAACAGATGACTGGATAAAAAGATGTGGCACATATATACAATGGAATATTACTCAGCCATAAAAAGAAACAAAATTGAGTTATTTGTAATGAGGTGGAGAGACCTAGAGTCTGTCATACAGAGTGAAGTAAGTCAGAAAGAGAAAAAAAAAATACCATATGCTAACACATATTTATGTAATCTAAAAAAAAAGAAAAAGATGCTGAAGAACCTAAGGTCAGGAGAAGATAAAGATGCAGACATAGAGAATGGACTTGTGGACATGGGGAGGGGTAAGTGTAAGTTGAGATGAAGTGAGAGAGTAGCATTGACATATATACACTACCAAATGTAAGATAGATAACTACTGTGAAGCAGCTGCATAGCACAGGACAATCAGCTTGGTGTTTTGTGACCACCTAGAGGGGTGGGATAGGGAGGGTGGGAAGGAGATGAAAGAGAGAGGGGATATGGTGATATATGTATATGTATAGCTGATTCATTTTAGTTATACAGTTGATACTTTAGTTATACATCAGAAACTAACACAACATTGTTAAGAAATTATACTCCAATTAAGATGTTAAAAAATATAAATAAATAAAAGTCAGGAAGGAGCAAGACTTGGAAGTTCAGAAAGCAGGATATCCAACATAGGTGATAAGTGAAGTAAAATCTTAGGATGACAGCATCAGAAAAGTCCTAACATAAGATTTGTGTAGTGAGCATAGTGAACAGAGTCTAAAGTAGAAAAAGGAAGTCAGAGAGCTCTATCAGTGATGTTTCTAGAAAAAAGAAAATGTAATTAATAGATAACAAAATGCAGTTAATTGTTTTAAAATTTTGTCAGGACATTGGAGTCAAATGATTAAGAGAGCACAGAAACCCAAGGCCACATAATTTTAAAGAATTTAAAATTAATTATGAAAATTATACAATGAAGGTTTAGCTATATGCAATATTTATATATAAGGATGTTGACACTGAACATTGTTGTATCCAAAAAAATGTGATAAAATCTTAAGAGAATTTGGGAATGTGTTTCCATACTAGAAAAAACTGAAATGCAATAATTTATAATAGAAGAGGAAAGCACAATTTTTTAGAGTAAAAAAAAAAACCTCTTTCCTTAAGAAATATTGAGTGAATATTTGAAGAATGAATTTTAAATTTGAAAAGTAATTTCCTCAGGGGCACAGAATCATGCTTAGGAAAGGATAGGCAGGAAACTATCACAATTTGTCATATTTGTAATATTTAAACATAATTATGTGCTTGTATTACTTTGAGGAAAAGAGAATTGATTGAATCTAACAAACTACACAACCTTTACAGAAAGTATTATAAAACAATTTTTAATCTATATAAGGGAGACCAGAATTAATAGACAAATAAGATTTTGATTGAATGGTGGTTTCTGCTAAGCAGCATATTCACAAAATGAATACAGTAAATCAAAATAAATGAACCAAAGTTACAATACCAATAAGAGTAAGCTTAAAAGCATAAGGGTAGGTGTAAAATGCAAGGTGCAAACTTAATCTATGGTATCTTTATTACAATTTGAAGAACTTTGAAAAGTACTAAATGTTTTTGAATACTGACATATATAATAGTAGACTCAAAATATGTTTGAAAATTGTAAAAACTTTGTATAACATACTGATTGGCTCATGGTAAAATAGAAAGAAAATAAATTGAAAAGAGAATCCATGGGGTTATATGGATAATAATAATAAATAATAATAATAAATAATAAATAAAAATTAATAATAAAGAACAAAATATTAGTATTTGACAGAATTGAGACCTATGGTTCAGGTTTTTTTAGTATATGATTATTATATTTTTTCTATAAGGTTAAAATATTTTAAAAAATAAAAATACTATTATATATGTATATACATTAAATTAAATATATTTAAATTTATATCAATGTATAAATATATATTGACTGGGTGCAAACAACACCCTAGGCAAAGTGTTACATGCTTACCATATACATCTCTTTTAAACCTCTTGGTAAGTTAATTTGAAGACAATGAAATCGAAAATTAAAAATAAAAAAATTCTCCTGCCAATTAAATGGTAAATATGCAATTCAATTAGATTTCCTATGACATCTACACCTACATATTTCTACTCTGTTCTATTGCCTTATAGTCCAAAATAGGGCAAATTTACAGTATCCCCAATTCCTGGTCCGAGATGTCTCAATTTCTAAATAAAGAAAGAAGTGGACCAGTACACAACTATTAGAATGACCAAAATCCAAAACACACACAAGATAAAATGCTAGAAGCGATATGGAACAACAGGAACTCTCATTCATCTCTGATTGGAATGCAAAATAGTTCAGTTACTTTGGAAGACTATTTGGTGGTTTACAAAACTAAATGTACTCTTAACATATGTTCCAGCAAAGGTAAAAAGAGGAAAACTGGACACACACATACAGATTTGTAAAGAAAGGGGACAATGTGAAGACATACAGGGAGAAGATGGCCATGTGGTAATGATGGCAGAGTGATGCACTTACAAGGAACACCAAGAATTGCCAGCCAACACCAGAAGCTCTAGAGGCAAGGAAGTATTCTCCTCTGCACGTTTCAGAGGGAGCATGGTCCTGCCAACACCTTGATATCAAATTTTGTAGCTTTCAGACCAGTGAGGAAATAAATTTCTATTGTTCTAAGCCACCCAGTTGGTGGTACTTTGTAACAGGCAGCCCTAGAAGTGTAAATTACACACAAAAAGATAAAAGACAGGATATGATGCAAATGGGGCAGTAATGCATAGTGGTGAATGGGACAGGGTAAATGGACACAAATTAATGCAGCCTAAAATTTGTTCAGATGGGCATAGTTGCCTATGGGAGTTGGTGGATAGAAGGTGGTAGTCATAGTGTATGACACACAAATTAAGAATTTTGGAGCAGGGACCATCAATAATCATGACAAAACTCAGGGCATTGAGAGTGAGTACTAGTTGGGAAGAAAGGAATATGTTAATGTTAATGAAATAGGTTATAATGATAAGAAGGGGAGAATAGAACAAATGTCAGTGGTCCTTATGCTAAAGATTTTACTGATACATGTGGATGACTAGAAATTCTAAAGATTATTCATTTCAAAAGAATAAGTTTCAGTATATTTTGATACTATGTGCTTCACAAGAACCATAGTTTATGAAGTAAGAAATAAGATAAATTATATGGGGCCAACAGTAGTGAGTATCTGAAGGCATTGCCTGACAGGGTATTGCAAAGAGGCAGTCACGAGTAAACTACAGGAGAACCTGTGTCTTCTGAAGATGGAAAGTCTTCAGTTAACTCAAGCAATTTAAGGGAATATTAGAGGACTTACTTGAGGAGAGGAATTTGGTAACTCTAGACCTTGGGTTTCAGGGGCCGCAGTGGAATGATTTGGAAAATTCTGAAGAATTGGAGACTGGATATGAGCAAAACAGAATGTGGATATGACAATAGCTGGTAACATGGTGACATGGGAAGCTTTCCCTTTTGTGTATGATTGAGTCTTCTATGTCTTGACAGTTTTACTTCAAGTCATTTCATACAAGAGATTGAATCAAAAGAATAATCATTAATCCAGAATATTTGGCTGAATGTAATAAGTCATGTGGGTGATTGTATCTTCTTCAATCAGAGATAATATTGATAATAAGAATGTATGCCTCAGGATACAATTTAGTCACTAGAATCATGAGTTACTTATACTGACCTCTCCTTCAGAGCATGGTTCGCAAGCCTGAGGGAGTAGGGAGTTATAAACCCTGAGGGTTTATTTGTTGAAAGAGTCATATTCCTAAGAGAAACAAGAGATGTTCACATAGAACCTCATGCTTAATGTGTGTTGACCATAAATCTCTTTGAGATGCCTTCCCAATACCTATTTAATATAAACACTCAAAATTTCATATACTCTTGTTCAAAGCAGATGATTACAAATGTTTGTGAGATTATTTAACAATATCTCAAGACAGCTTCTCTGCCCCCACCACACACACACACACGCACACACACATGATTTAATTTCCAGGTCCTAAAGCAGCATCTAGTTTTTGCTGGGAAGATTTCTCTTAATAAATGTATAAAACGTATCACAAAGAGATCATTCATGTACTTGAAAGTATACTATATAGATCTGGAGGATTCAGAGTCTTAATTTATTTTGGTAGATAGTTGGTATGAAGGTCATTATAAATGAAGATAAATAGAAAGGTGATATGATTTGGGGCAGAGGCTGTTTGTTAAATCTAAGAAAGTGGAGCTTAGAAGCTGAATATTTAAATATGTAATAGTAGAAAGAAAGGGAGAACAGATATAGAGAACAATGGAAATACTGATAGATTTCATACTAGATAACTGAGAACTCTGACACTATAGGGCTAGAACTTTGACTTTTTGAGCTTCAGTTTTGGGAACTCTGAAGTGCACATAATATTGATTTATTGGCTCATTGCAATGAGAATTAGAGATTGCAGGAATCCTGAGACCTAACTTATTATTGAGTGGTTTCCAAAAAT
Source organism: Lipotes vexillifer (assembly GCF_000442215.2). Classification (NCBI taxonomy): domain Eukaryota; kingdom Metazoa; phylum Chordata; class Mammalia; order Artiodactyla; family Lipotidae; genus Lipotes; species Lipotes vexillifer. Next base: position 292,409 of record NW_006795562.1, read on the forward strand.
ATCACAAAGCGTGCTAACTAAATCAAATAGACACAATTAGTAGAGATTAATCAATGCTTATTTGACTTAAAGGTCATAATCAATAAGTATAACAAATTTTTTCTCAAGAATATTAGAAACTTTTTATCTAATAAGATAGAAATATATAGTTGGTCTTAATTGATGAATATGAGAATAGATTAAAGAAGACAAACTAAAAGAGATAGATAAATATACATATACATATATGGAATGATACATACCTACACAGAAATTTTTACTCATATATTATCTACATATATAAATATATTACCTTTACACATACTATGTATATTCACTCAACCACTTTTGACTTCAAGCAATTTTTTTCTCTGCTATGCATCCCCTGGTTCATGTAAAATTCATAATTAAACTGCATGACTAAAGAAGTAAGATTTTTAAACTTTTGTAAAACAATGAGTATGCTATCCTTCTAGATTTCTGTGATCCCCTCCAATACATAAACATGATTCTTTCACATCAACTTAAATAGAAATTAGTTTATGGAATATCTTTACTGAGTCTTTCCAAATAATTTGACCTATTTTTAATAGAAGTAACAACTCTGCTTTATTATCATATTTTGTTTTTTAAACAAGATTTAACTAAATTATAGCATTTCAATAACACATTAAAATGGCATAAACTAATTTGGAAACAAATAACTGACATCTGATGATCATGTAGATTAATTACAAGAAACAAATGTGTATGGACAGAGAACCAGAGAGGAGCTTCAAGATGGTGTAAGAGTAAGATGTGGAGATCACATTCCTCCCCACAAATACATCAGAAATACATCTACACGTGGAACAACTCTTACAGAACACCTGCTGGATGCTGGAAGAAGGCCTCAAACCTCCCAAAATGTAAGAAACTCCTCACATACCTGGGTAGGGCAAAAGAAAAAAGAAAAAAAAAAAAAAAACAGAGACAAAAGAATAGGGATGGGACCTACACCAGTGGGAGGGAGCTGTGAAGGAGGAAAGGTTTCCACACACTAGGAAGGCCCTTCACGGGCGGAGACTGTGGGTGACAGAGGGGGAAGCTTCGGAGCCACAGAGGAGAGCACAGCAACAAGGGTGTGGAGGGAAAAGCAGAGAGTTTCCCGCAGAGATGACCAGTGCCGACCAGCACTCACCAGCCCGAGAGGCTTGTATGCTCACCCACCAGGACGGGTGGGGGCTCGGAGCTGAGGCTAGGGGCTTTGGAGGTCAGATCCCAGCGAGAAGACTGGGGTTGGCTGTGTGAACACAGCCTGAAGGGACTAGTGTGCCACAGCTAGCTGGGAGTGAGTCCGGAAAAGTCTGGAGCTGCCGAAGAGGCAAGAGACTTTTTCTTGCCTCTTTGTTTCCTGGTGCGTGAGGAGAAGGGTTTAAAAGTGCTGCTTAAAGGAGCTCCAGAGAAGGGCATGAGCCGTGGCTATCAGCACGGACCCCAGAGATGGGCATGAGATGCTAAGGCTGCTGATGCAGTCACCAAGAAGCCTGTGTGCAAGCACAGGTCACTATCCACACCTCCCCTCCAGGGAGCCTGTGCAGCTCACTACTGCCAGGATCCCGTGATCCAGGGACAAGTTCCCCGGGAGAACGCACTTCGTGTCTCAGGCTGGTGCAATGTCATGCAGGTTTCTGCTGCTGCAGGCTGGTCCCGCATCCATACCCCTCCCTCCTCCCGGCCTGAGTGAGCCAGAGTCCCGGAATCAGCTGCTTCTTTAACCACATCCTCTCTGAGGGAAGAACAGATGACCTCAGGCAACCTACATGCTGAGGCTGGTCCAAATCCAAAGCTGAAACCCTGGAGCTGTGCGAACAAAGAAGAGAAAGGGAAATTTCTCCCAGCAGGCTCAGGAGCAGTGGATTAAATCTCCACAATCAATTTGATATACCCTGCATTTGTAGAATACATGAATAGACAATGAATCATCCCAAATTGAGGAGGTGGACTTTTGGAGCAGCAATATATTTTTTTTTTCAGTTTTTTTTTTTTTTTTTCTTTTTGGGAATGTGTATGTTTCTGTGTGTGATTTTGTCTGTATAGTTTTGCTTTTACCATTTGTCCTAGAGTTCTGTCTGTTATTTTTTGTTTGTTTTTTTACATAAAAAATGTTTTTTCTTAATAATTATTTTTTATTTTTATTTTAATAACTTCACTTTATTTTTTTTTACTTTATTTTACTATTTTTTATTTTATCTTCTTTCTTTCTTTCCTTTTTTTCTCACTTTTATTCTGAGCCATGTGGAGGACAGGCTCTTGGTGTTCCAACCCAGCATCAGGGCTGTGCCACTGAGGTGAGAGAGCCAAGTTCAGGACACTGGTCCACAAGAGACCTCCCACCTCCATGTAATATCAAATAGAGAAAATCTCCCAGAGAACTCCAGCTCAACGCCAAAACCCAGCTCCACTCAATGACCAGCAAGCTACAGTGTAGGTCACCCTATGTCAAAAAACTAGCAAGACAGGAACACAACCCCATCCATTACCACAGAGGCTGCCAAAAATCATAATAAGGCCAAAGACACACCACCAGACATGGACCAGCCCACCAGGCAGACAAGATAGAGCCTCATCCAGAAGAACACAGGCACTAGTCCCCTACACCAGGAAGCCTACACAACCAACTGAACCAAACTTAGCCACTGGAGAAAGACACCAAAAACAATGGAAACTACAAATCTGCAGCCTGCAAAAAGGAGACCCCAAATACAGTAAGATAAGCAAAATGAGAAGACAGGGAAAACACAGCAGATGAAGGAGGAAGGCAAAAACCCATCACCTAACAAATGACTAGGAAACAGGCAGTCTACCTGAAAAAGAATTTAAAATAATGATAGTAAAGATGATCCAAAATCTTGGAAATAGAATGGAGAAAATACAAGAAACGTTTAACAAGGACTGAGAATGAAAGAGCAAACAAGCAGTGATGAACAACACAATAAATGAAAATAAAAATACTCTAGAAGGGATCAATAGCAGAATAATGGAGGCAGAAAAATGGACAAGTGAACTGGAAGATAAAATAGTGGAAATAACTACTGCAGAGCAGAATAAAGAAAAAAAAATGCAAATAATTGACAACAGTCTCAGAGACTTCTGGAACAATGTTAAATGCAAAAACATTCGAATTAAAGATGTCCCAGAAGAAGAAGAGAGAAAGCAAGGGACTAAGAAAATATTTGAAGAGATTATAATTGAAAACTTCCCTAATATGGGAAAGAAAATAGTTAATCAAGTCCAGGAAGCACAGAGAGTCCCATACAGGATAAATCCAAGGAGAAACATGCAAAGACACATCTTAATCAAACTATCAAACATTAAATACAAAGAACAAATATTAAAAGCATGAAGGGAAAAAGAACAAATAACACATAGGAGATTCCCCATAAGGTTAACAGCTTATTGTTCAGCAGAAACTCTGCAAGACAGAAGGGAGTGGCAGGACGTATTTAAAGTGATGAAGGAGAAAAACCTACAACAAGGATTACTCTACCCAGCAATGATCTCATTCAGATTTGACAGAGAAATTAAAATCTCTACAGGAAAGCAAAAGCTAAGACAATTCAGCACCACCAAACCAGCTTTACAATAAATGCTAAAGGAACTTCTCTAGGCAGGAAAAAAATGAGAGGGAAAAGGCATACAATAATAAACCAAAAACAATTTTAAAATGGTAATAGGAACATACATATCGATAATTACCTTAAATGTAAATAGCTTAAATGCCCCAACCAAAAGACATAGACAGGCTGAATGGATACAAAAACAAGACCCATATATATGCTGTCTACAAAGGACCCACTTCAGCCCTAGGGACACATACAACTGAAAGGGAGGAGATGGAAAAAGATATTCCATGCAAATGGAATCAACAGAAAGCTGCAGTAGCAATTTTCATATCAGACAAAATACACTTTAAAACAAGGACTATTACAAGAGACAAAGAAGGACACCACATAATGACCAAGGGATTAGTCCAAGAAGCAGATATAACAGTTGTAAATATCTATGCACCCAAAATAAGAGCACCTCAGTACATAAGGCAGATACTAACAGACATAAAAGGGGAAATTGACAGTAACACAATCATAGTTGGGGACTTTAACACCCCACTTTCACCAATGGACAGATCATCCAAAATGAAAATCAACAAGGAAACACAAACTTTAAATGATACATTAAAAAAGATGGACTTAATTGATATTTAGGAACATTCCATCCAAAAACAATGGAATACAGATTCTTCTCAAGTGCTCATCGAATATTCTCCAGAGTAGATCTTATCTTGGGTCACATAACAAGCCTTGGTAAACTTAAAAAAAAATTGAAATCATATCAAATATCTATTCTGACCACAACACTATGAGACTAGATATCAAATACAAGAAAAAATCTTTAGGAAATACAAACACAGGGAGCCTATACAACACACTACTTAATAACCAAGAGATCACTGAAGAAATCAAAGAGGAAATAAAAAAATACCTAAAAACAAAGAAAAATGAAAACACGACGACCCAAAACCTAAGGGATGCAGCAAAAGCAGTTCTAAGAGGGAAGTTTATACCTATACAAGCCTACCATAAGAAATAAGAAACATCTCAAATAAACTTACACCTAAGCAATTTAAGAAAGAAGAACAAAAAAATCCCAAAGTTAGCAGAAGGAAAGAAATCATAAATATCAGATCAGAAGTAAATGAAAAAGAAATGAAGGAAATGATAGCAAAGATCAATAAAACTAAGAGCGGGTACTTTGAGAAGGTAAACAAAATTGATAAACCATTAGCCAGACTTATCAAGAAAAAAAGGGAGAACACTCAAGTCAATAGAATTAGAAATGAAAAAGAAGTAACAACTGATAGTCCAGAAATACAAAGGATCATGAGAGATACTACAAGCAACCTTATGCCAATAAAATGGACAACCTGGAAGAAATTGACAAATTCTTAGCGATACACAACCTTCTGAGACTGAACCAGGAAGAAATAGAAAATATGAACACACCAATCACAAGCACTGAAATTGAAACTGTGATTAAAAATCTTTGAACAAACAAAAGCTCAGGACCAGATGTCTTAACAGGCGAATTCTATCAAATATTTAGAGAAGAGCTAACACCTCTCCTTCTCAAGCCCTTCCAAAATGTAGCAGAGGGAGGAACACTCCCAAACTCATTTTATGAGGCCACCATCACTCTGATAACAAAACGAGACAAAGATGTCACAAAGAAAGAACACTACAGGCCAATATCACTGATGAAAATAGATGAAAAAATCCTCAACAAAATACTAGCAAACAGAATCCAACAGCACATCAAAAGGATCATACCATATGATCAAATGAGGTTTATCCCAGAAATGGAAGGATGGTTCAATATACGTAAATCAAACAACGTGATACACCATATTAACAAACTGAAGGAGAAAAACAATATGATCTTTTCAATAGATGCAGAGAAACTTTTGACAAAATTCAACAGCATTTTTAATAAAATTCCTCCAGAAAGTAGGCATAGAGGGAACTTTCCTCAACATAATAAAGGCCATATATGACAAACTGACAGCCAACATCATCCTCAATGGTGAAAAACTGAAACCATTACCACCAAGATCAGGAACAAGACAAGGTTGCCCACTCTCACCACTCTTATTCAACAGAGTTTTGCAAGTTTTCGCCACAGAAATCAGAGAAGAAAAAGAAATAAAAGAATCCAAATTGGAAAGGAAGAAGTAAAGCTGTCAATGTTTGCAGATGACATGATACTATACATAGAGAATCCTAAAGATGTTACCAGAAAACTACTAGAGCTAATCAATGAATTTGGTAAAGTAGCAGGATACAAATTAATGCACAGAAATCTCTGGCATTCCTATACACTAATGATGAAAAATCTGAAAGTGAAAGCAAGAACACACTCCCATTTACCATTGCAACAGAAAGAATAAAATATCTAGGAATAAACCTACCTAAGGAGATGAAAGACCTGTATGCAGAAAATTATAAGACACTGTTGAAAGAAATTATAACTGAAACAAGTAAATGGAGAGATATACCATGTTCTTGGATTGGAAGAATCAACATTGTGAAAATGTCTCTATGAAAGCAATCTAAAGCAATCTACAGATTCAATGCAATCCCTATCAAACTACCACTGGCATTTTTCACAGAACTAGAACAAAAAATTTCACAATATGTATGGAAACACAAAAGACCCCGAATAGCCAAAGCAGTCTTGAGAACGAAAAATGGAGCTGGAGGAATCAGGCTCCCTGACTTCAGACTATGCTACAAAGTTACAGTAATCAAGACAGTATGGTACAGTGGAGAAAAGACAGACTCTTCAATAAGTGGTGTTGGGAAAACTGAACTGGTACATGTAAAAGTATGAAATTAGAATGCTCCCTAATACCATACACAAAAATAAACTCAAAATGGATTAAAGACCTAAATGTAAGGCCAGACACCATCAAACTCTTAGAGGAAAACATAGGCAGAATGCTCTGTGACATAAATCACAGAATTAGAGTAATGCAAATCAAAACTATAATGAGATATCATCTCACACCGGTCAGAATGGCCATCGTCAAAAAATCTAGAAACAATAAATGCTGGAGAGGGTGTGGAGAAAAGGGAACAGTCTTGCACTGCTGGCGGGAATGTAAATCGATACAGCCACTCTGGAGAACAGTATGGAGGATCCTTAAAAAACTACAAATAGAACTACCATATGACCCAGCAATCCCACTACCGGGCATATACCCTGAGAAAACCAAAATTCAAAAGAGTCATGTACCAAAATGTTCTTTGCACCTCTATTTACAATATCCAGCACATGGAAGCAACCTAAGTGTCCATCAACAGATGAATGGATAAAGAAGATGTGGCACATATATAAAATGGAATATTACTCAGCCATAAAAAGAAGCAAAGTTGAGTTATTTGTAGTGAGGTGAAATGGACCTAGAGCCTGTCATGTAGAGTGAAGTAATTCAGAAAGAGAAAAACAAATACTGTATGCTAACACATATATATGGAATCTAAGAAAAAAAAAAGTCATGAAGTATCTAGTCATAAGATGGGAATAAAGACACAGATCTACTAGAGCATGGACTTCAGCATATGGGGAGGGGGAAGGGTAAGCTGTGACAAAGTGAAGAGTGACATGGACATATATACCAAATGTAAAATAGATAGCTAGTGGGAAGCAGCAGCATAGCACAGGGAGATCAGCTTGGTGCTTTGTGACCACCTAGAGGGGTGGGATAGGGAGGGTGGGAGGGAGAGAGATGCAAGAGAGAAGAGGTATGGGAACATATATATATGTATAACTGATTCACTTTGTTATAAAGCAGAAACTAACACACCATTGTAAAGCAATTATACTCTAATAAAGATGTTAAAAAAATGATAGCTATGAAAATCATGTAGCAATTTGGTCAAATGTTTATGATAAAAGTTAAATAAACAAAGCAGGATGCAAAGTAGTAGGAGATTTGTGTTTGATTCCAAATAAAATGAATAGTAAAAATTGTAATGGTAATAAAAATTTATTAATAAAAAAATGTGTATGGACATAGTAGTTAAGAGTGCATTTACGGCTGTTATTTATTTCCCTCTGAAATCCACCTTTTAACAAACATATTGATTCCAAAAATTGTAACGTTTCAATGGAATAAATTCTAAATCTTCTAAATCTCTTTAACACAGTTAAGAGACAAATATATTGGTAAACTATATCTATTGTTAAAGAAATTTGCCAAATTTGTAGTATTATTTTTTCACCTTGTGAAATTCTCTTTTAGAAGAATGAATTTTAAAGAACAGAGTTCAGTTAATAGAGCAAGCCATCGCCGTTATTTAACGGCACAACTATTTTTTATCATTGACCACATGCTCATATGTCTCTTTTAAATTCTCTCCCTTTCTTTCTTTTTATTAACTTACTTATCGAATTTAAGAACCTGGTAATCAGCCATCATAGAGATTTAAGACTCTACGCTGTTTACAGGTAGAGGAATCTGAGGGGTGAGAATTACAGTCCTTTTTTTTTTTTTTTTGTCTGTATGCGGGCCTCTCACTGTGTGGCCTCTCCTGTTGTGGAGCACAGGTTCCGGATGTGCAGGCTCAGCGGCCATGCCATGTCTTACAGGCCTAGGTGCTCAGCGGCATGTGGGATCTTCCCGGACCGGGGCACGAACCTGTGTCCCCTGCATCAGCAGGCAGACTCTCAGCCACTGAGCCACCAGGGAAGCCCTACAGTTCATTTTATACCAAGCAATTCCGCAGAAATGATAGAGACTTCTGAACTATTTTGTGTAACAAGCCATTTGAGAATCTGATAAAGGCTATTAAATTTCTCTTTAAATTGTCACATTAGTATGCACTAAGTATTTGTTCAAGTTAAGAAGTTTTGCAGATTCCTGAAATGCATATACAGTCTTCTCTGGAACTTATTACCCACTAATAAAAATAATTTAGGGAAGCTATTATAACACTGATTTTCCTCACAAGCAATGGCATTATTCAGAGTATCATGTGGCAAGTGGCAAACGTATTCAAAAATTTTTAAGGAGCACTCAGACTAAACCAGGAACTATAGCTTATTCCTGCAAAAAGACATAAATAAAGCATAAGTTGCCCTCAAGGTGATATAAAGTACCAATTACAGGACAGGGTAGCAATTTCTTAAATTGACACTAATGAAATTATAACACAGAGAAAGGGAGGTAGATGCAAGTACAGTTTTCCCGTATACTCCAGCAGAGTGCTTGCCAGTTAAATACACAGTCTGATCCCAAACAGGGACAGAGACTAGAGTTCCCATAAGGGTAAGGTTATGAGAGTTATTTTGGCAGACCAGGAAATATGGACTTTATCCAACAGAGAATGAATTGCCTAAGGCAATACATCCTACTGTATAAAAAGCATTTGCCTGAAAAACATATATATATAATTAAGATTGTAAAAATAAGGCATATATCTAGCATGTTATCAATTTATTTTAAATACTGACAATAATGTAATTAAATTAATAATTTAACTTATATTTTAATTTTTTATTTGAAAATTATCTTCTGTACTTATTCACAGGTAGTTCCTCCCTCTTTTCTAAGAACAGTTTTTATTCTTTTTAAAAATTAACTGCAAGGATCATTATTTCATTTCTAAGTGGGATTAATTTCTATTATTAACATTTCCTTTAAAATTATGCATATAGATGCATAATTGATCTCAACCAGAAAAGGGCATCTCCAATGAGATATCATGTGACTCCAGTCAGAATGGTCACCATCAAAAATCTACAAACAAGGGCTTCCCTGGTGGCGCAGTGGTTAGGAATCTGCCTGCCAATGCAGGGGACATGGGTTCGAGCCCTGTTCTGGGAATATCCCACATGCCGCAGAGCAACTAAGCCCGTGAGCCACAAGTACTGAGCCTGAGTCTGGAGCCTGTGCTCCACAATGGGAGAGGCCACAACAGTGAGAGGCCCACACACTGCGATGAAGAGTGGCCCCCACTTGCCGCAACTGGAGAAAGCCCTCGCACAGAAACTAAGACCCAATACAGCCAAAATTAAATTAATTAATTTAAAAAATCTACAATGAATGCTGCAGTGGGTGTAGAGAAAAGGGAATCCTCCTACATTGTTGGTGGGAATGTAAACTGGTACATCCACTATGGAAAATAGTATGGAGGTTCCTTAAAAATCTAAAAATAGAGCTATTATATGATCCAGCAATTCCACTCCTGGGCATATATCAGGAAAAAAAAATCATGGTTCGAAAGGAAACATGCACCCCAATATTCATTGCAGTGCTGTTTACAGTAGCCAAGAAATGGAAGGAAACTAAATGTCCATTGACACATAAAAGGATAAAGAAGATGTGGTACATATATACAATGGAATATTACTTAGCCATCAAAAAGAATGAAATAATGGCATTTGTAGCAACATAGATGGACATGGAGATTATCATATTAAGTGAAGTAAGTCAGATAGAGAAAGACAGATATCATATGATATCACCTATATGTGGAATCTAAAAAAATGACATAAGTGGACCAATTTACAAAACAGAAACTTGTTCACAGACTTAGAGAACAAATTTATGGTTACCAGGGGTGAAGGGTAGGAGGAGGGATAGATTGGGAGTTTGGGATTGACATGAACACAGGGCTATATTTAAAATAGATAACCAACAAAGACCTACTGTATAGCACAGGGAACTCTGCTCAATATTCTGTAATAACCTAAATGGGAAAAGAATTTGAAAAAGAATAAATACATGTATATGTATAATTGAATCACTTTGCCATACACTTGAAACTAACACAGCATTGTTAATCAACTACACTCCAATATAAAATTATTTTTTTTTTAAATGACAGCTCCTTTGATGCATTTTGTTTGATCTGGTTAACCACATTAAAATTAATTACTGGGCTTCCCTGGTGGCGCAGTGGTTGAGAGTCCGCCTGCCGATGCAGGGGACACGGGTTCGTGCCCCGGTCTGGGAAGATCCCACATGCCGTGGAGCGGCTGGGCCCGTGAGCCGTGGCCGCTGGGCCTGCGCGTCCGGAGCCTGTGCTCCGCGACGGGAGAGGCCGCGACAGTGAGAAGCCCGCGTACCAAAAAAAAAAAAAATTAATTACTGTACCTCTGAGGTGTTTTTAACAACTTTGAATCATTTCCCACTACTGTGCTATCTTTTGGTCTAGCTATTGTCTTTAGACATTTTAAGTTAGTTTAGTACATTATTCAAAAACTATTTTACCTAAAATCACATCTTTATACTGCTTTTAATCATATTATTCAAATTATAAACTTATTTTAGGTTTTATGTGTAGGGATTATAGTGTTCAGGTGTCTGTAAAAAAATCAGCCTTGATGGTCTTGCTACCACATATTGAAGATTGTTCCTAAAATGATGCCTGCACTTCAAATAACTTTTTGGATTTTTCACATTAAGTACTTTCTTTATTTCAATATCATTTTGTTTTTTCTCACTGATACTGTGTTATCTTGTCACTAATAATCAGCTATAGCCTTTAGCTTTATCTAGAACATCACCTCACACATTGCAGTGAATTTTCTTTCAAGTTTTAATTCTACTTGCACAAAACAATCTTGAATATCTTCTACTTAGTGAAATAGATGTTTCATGAGATCTAGATTCCTCAGAATCCTTTCATGTCACCTTGGGTGAGTGACCTAACCTCAGTGTGTTTAAGCTTCCACCTTGTGTGATAACATGTAGATAATAAAGTTCACACAGAAGCTGTGAAGATAATTGTATAGCACTGTACAAATGTAAAGTGTTTTATAAACAAGACAAAAATGAATGGCTAAGTTATTTAATTTCATTCTAGATTTCTCATAAATATATCTTGCCAAAGTGTTGCTATAGCCTCAAGTGGACACAATAATTTTGCTTTGCCAGCAGACACTTTAAGCAACTCCCCTGCACATGCACACATGCTGTACTTGGCATAAGATTTTGTCGCTGCATCTATTCAGTGTATCTCCTAATCATCCTCTGTTTTTTTTTTCTTCTACCTTAAAAATAAATGGGTTTCTTACAGCTGAGTTCTAAAGCCTGAAAAACAAAAATACAAGACACTCTTTACCCTTGGAAAAATGAAAAGAGCTTAAGCAGATGTGTCTGTGGTAAAAGCATATCTTCAAAATTCTAAATGTTCTTTACAACAGTTCTTATGGAGTAATGCACTGCATTACAATGAGAAGTGAAATTCAGAAAAGTATTTGCAGGTCATTTCTCTAGAGGATGGCTTCTTGTTCCTGAGAAGATTACCTGTGAGATATTAGAATGTAAGAGAGAAGAATGGCTTTCAAATACTGTCCTTCTTTCCAAAATAATTATATAGAATAAAAAGGAAAATGCTTAGCAGCTGTTATAATTTAGGGTTCAGGGACATCCAACGTAGCATTCATGATGTGTTAGATATTTAATTTCTACAATGAGTGGCATGTGTTTCCTTACTAATGCTATAAATAGTTATCATACATAACTTTGCCACCAAGGAGTTTATAATCCAGTTCAGTGTGTTTTAAGATAAAATACAAGGTGTTATAAAGAAACTAGTAATATTATAACCTTATAATATTTTAATGAAGAAATTTATAAGCACATATATATATCACTTTTTACCTGGAATTGATCTAGGATTGGTTGGACATCAACTCCTTCCACAGGATCCCCTATACCAAAATGCAGTGATAGAAAAATCCAGGACTATTATCCATCTTCCTAATACTTCTTCTGCATAGGTTTTAGCTCTTCCAATCCCTCATTTCCACCTGTTAATTTTATTGGATTTACTAATGTACAAATCTTTTTTTTCAAGGCTATGTAGAGGATTTAGAACAAGGACTAATTAAACAGACAAAGGACCCTTATAACAGCTTTCTTCTCTCTTGAATGAGAGGACTAATTTCAACAAATTACAACTGCTTTAAGAATAATAAACATAGGAATGCCTTACAAAAGTCTTTAATAATAAAAAAATTTCCTTAGCAAATTTGTACTACTTGTTATTTAGATGTTTTTAAAAATCATTAAAATGATTCCCCATGATTTATTATACATATTTCCAAGCTCACTACAGTAATTCAGAAGAAATGCTAATGTGTGTTATAGGCTACAGATCAAGAATTCGCATCCATAAAATAAAAATATCTAACTATACATTCTATTGTTTCTTCCACTGGAACATAATTTTTTTTTTTTTTTTTTTTTTTTGCGGTACGTGGGCCTCTCACTGTTATGGCTTCTCCCGTTGCGGAGCACAGGCTTCAGATGCGCAGTCTCAGCAGCCATGGCTCACGGGCCTAGCCACTCCATGGCATGTGGGATCTTCCCGGACCGGGGCACAAACCCGTGTCCCCTGCATGGGCAGGCGGACCCTCAACCACTGTGCCACTAGGGAAGCCCAGGAACATAATAATTTTGACCAATGTTAGTTCTTCATTATGGATATGAATGTCCAGTTAATTCATCCCAGCTCTGCCCCTTTGAAGCATTTTATTTATGTCATTTGCTGAAATAGCATGCTTCCTTCAATGCTGAGTTGAAGTCTTTCCTTGTTAAATTTTTCTTAATTTCCTCAGCCTTCTATTGATGACAAATTTTAGAACATATGTGCTAGTAACTTTAAACTAGCACTAAATATACTACAGATTTGCATTTTCTTGCAAATACCTATCCTATAAAGTAATGCATTTTAGATTTTAAGAAAATGTTCTATCATCGATAAATAAAAGTGACTATTGAAAGTCTATATATTCTGAACATTTTTTTTTTAATCTCACCATCAAAACTACTCAAAAAAGCGGGAGTGAAGAGAACAACAACATGATTTAGGCTTTAAAAGTATAATCTATCTTTAAAAGCTTAAGAGATTAAATATAAGTGAAGAATAAGATACAAGCCACTCTAAATATTTGAGCAATATGTATGATAAAGAAGTAATGAATATCTAGTCTATTATGAATTTGGAGAAAGGTAAAATATTAATGAAAAAAATTTTTGTTCTTTAGTAAAATTATATTTAGTGAGCATGTACCAGACTTTGTGTTGAATAAATCATTAATCCTACAGAATAGATTTACATTGTAAAGATCTTGCAGAAATTGATAAATGAGTAAGTAATCTTCTCCTTGAATTAGTTACCTTAAACCTAGCTTTAAAAATGTGATAATGTGAATACTACCACTAAGGAGTTTATAATCTCTTTAACTAGGGGGAAAAAGAAGAAAAACTATATACAGGTAAATAATTTTTAAAAAGTTTAAACCACAAAACAGTATCAGGTAATAATATAAAACAAGGAAAATGAAATAATATGATCTTTAAGGTCAATTTACTTAGTCAATAAAGATTTATTAACCACATATTTTGTGCAGGGCACTGTTGTGCTGAGGATATAGTAAGTGCAAAAAAGACCCAGCAACCAGGTCCTACTGTATAACACAGGGAACTATATTCAATATCCTGTGATAAACCGTAATCAAAAATAATATGATGAAGAATATATACACACACATATATAAATAACTGAATCACTTTGATGTACAGCAGAAATTAATACAATATTTTAAATCAATGATACTTCAATAAAATAAATTATTTTTCAAAAAGACCCAAAGTAGAGGGACTTGTTGGTCTGTTTTAGGGACAGTGAGAAGGTCAGTGTGGCTTGAAATTAGAGTGAGGGGAGCATAATGTGAGTAAAAAGAGTAATACGAGAAAATATTCAAAGAAACAAAAATTACCAAAGTTTTTAATCTAAGCACCTAAAGCAGTGAGATTCCGTACACTGAGATGTGGATTACTGTGAGAGAACAGGTTTGATGACAAGATTAGGAAATAATGAAAAGAATGACAGGGTTCTGTTCCAAGATGGTGAAAAAGGAGGCTTCTGAACTCACCTCCTGCCATTGACTCAGCAAATCTACAGCTACACATGGAGCAATTCCCATGGAAGAAAACCAAGAAATTATTTGAGTAACTCCTACACATCAGGTGATGAAGAAAATATCCATATTGAACTGGGTAGAAAAGGCTGAAACACACTCCCACATAAACCACATCCCCAGCACAGAGTCATACAATCAGGAGGGAACTCACAACTCTCAGCTTCTCCCTGAGGAGCAAAGGCATTGGACCCAATATTTAGCACCTCATCTTGTAAAGCTTCCACCAGGCCACTGAAACATCAAGCTCTGAAAGCCAATGGGACTTGCATTCATGAGACCTACAAGACAATAGCAAACAAAGAAATAGTTCTTAATTGGCTCCTGAGGACTCACTGTGCCTATTCAGCAAAGATTCAGGCTCAGAACAGAGGGAGCAGTCAGAAACACACAGTTCCCAGTCTTTCCCTGAAGGAGGTCTATTTGCCTACTTCAGAAGGTGCTGCGTTAAGGTCAGACTTCTAATTTAGCACACATCAAGGAGTTGACTGTGATTCTCCAGAGAAACCAAGGAGTTCCAGCAGGTGCCATCTCCAAGTTCTCTCTCTGGCCCACTCCAGGTTGCCAGTGTCTCCTTAGAAGGAGTTGTGCACTTATCAGGTGCTCAGCGATCTCTGGTTCAACAAGCCTTTCACATTTTTCTTATGTATGATATATTTCAGAATCACTGTTCTAAATAATTGTTTCAAAAGGAAGCAACTTTAACACAGAAAAACTGAAATGAAAGAAAATGTTTAATATGTAATGAATTTTACAAAACATGGACTATATAAAATAATGATAAATTAATGTGTAATTTGTAGGGCTATAAAACAAAGAAGGAAATAAAATGCCATAGAATTCTGTGTATGTTAAAAATTTAAAACTAACCAATCATTAAAATAATCGAAATAGAATGCATGTACTCCAAATCAATAGAGAAGAAATAAGGTAATTAAAACCCAATTTATTGGCAACCCCAAGAAAGGAATAGGATATTCACAATACACATATTTGACAACTTTAAAACATATAAAGTGTTCCAGGAAATCCATTAGCAAAAAAGTCAGATAATGAAAAAAAGAGGATAAAAATATTTAAAAAGACACTTCACCAAAAAATATTATCAAAATACCTAATTAATATATGTAAAAATATTGTTCAACTTCATTAGCCATCAATAAAATGACAATTAAAATCACAATGCCTTAAATCTAAACCCCAGAATGTCTCAAATGAAAAAGGTGAAAAATATTAGTTGTCAGTGTCAATAAGGGTGGGGAGCAACCAGAATTCTGTGTACCATTTTTCAGAGTATACATTTGTGCAACCAATTTGGAAAATTATTTGATGATTTCACTTGAAGGTATATCTTCAGATGAAATGTGGAATGGGTTTACCAAAATATATGTACTAGTGTATATAACAGTACTATTCATAATAATCCCAAACTGTTAATTATTCAAATGCCTTTCAGCCATAGAATGAACAAGTTAACTGTGGTGTATTCACAAATAAAATAGAGCCACTAGAGTACAGAATCTACAACTACATGGAAAATAAGGATGGTTCTTATAATCATAATATTGAATGAAAAATCATGCAAAAAGGACACATACTCCATAAATCTATTCATCTAAGGTACAAAAAGAAAAACTCATCTATGTTGCTAAAATTTTGAATAGTGGTTCCTCATGACTAGCTAGAGACTGGTAGGGAGCATGAATATCATGGAGTAATGGTGACACCTCGTTTCTTAATCTGAGTGCTGGACACAGAGGTATGTTCAACTTGTGATATTCAATGATTATTACATTTATGTGCATTTTGATTTGTATATTATATTTTGATGAAAAGTTTTAAAAAACTCTAAAAACATTTCCCTCTCAATACTAAAGAATTCAGTAAAGAAGAAAATGAAAAAGATAAATAATCAGCATATATAAAAACTATTCCAAATATATCAAGCCTCATGGTGAATTCAAATAGATTAACCATTCAGTTAGAATATAAACATAGGCAATCTTTTAATGAAATATGTATTTAAATCATAAACTCACCAAAGGGTTGAGAGTAAAATAAGGTAAAATGGTACAAGAACATTCTAATCAAAATGAAGATGGAGGGGTTACATCAGGCTTTCCCAGCAGTGACACTACTGATATTTGGGGCTGGATAATTATTTGTCAGGAAGGATTGTCCTTGTAGGTTCTTTAGCAACATCCCAGGTCTCTACACACTCAATGCCAGTAGCACTACCACACCCCTGTTGTGACGAACAAAAGTGTCTCCAGATATTATAAAATTACCCCTAGATTACAAAATCACCCCCAGTTGAGGATAGCTGAGCTACATTAATATGATACAAAGTAGACTTTAAGGCAAAGCTATTAATAGACTTAAAGAAAGTTATTGTGTAGTTTTAAAATATTTAGTTCCTATTTGTCTTCAATAAATATTTACTAACTTCCTACAATATGATAGACACCAGGGAAACAATAAAGAAGAAGCAGATTAAATTCTAGTTGTCACAGAGCTCATACTTTAGTGGGGATCAACAAACATAAAAAAATAAATAACTCATTGATAAGAGCTAGAAATAAAAATACAACATAGTAAATGAATGGATTTTGATATAGTGAAGTGTTATTTTATATAAAGTTCCCAGAGAAGATTTATTTAATGAATTGGCATTTCAAAAGATACTTCAAGAAAGTCATGTTTACTAATGATTGTTTAGGAAAAAGGCAAAGCAAGTATTATACTTGCATATAGTCTGAGAAAGGAGCTAGGAATATTCCAAGTAACAAGGAAGGGAAGAGTGTGGCTCAAGCAGAGTAATAGAGAGTAACTGAAGTAGAAGATAAAAGTAGTGTGGTTGGCTGGTCAAAGAATTTTGAATTAATTGGATACAGTGATTCTAACTTCATATTAGCTAAAAACAAAGAATGAAAATACACAGAACTACTATTGTTATAATTTCAAACAAATTTATGAAAATCTATAACCACCTTTGGAGATTTTAAAACACCTCCTTAGCAGCTAAAAGGTCAATCTGACAGAATATTAGCAAAAATCCAGAAAGGTTGAACAACATAAATAAATGGCTAGCTTCATCTAATAAACATATCCATAAAATTGAAAATAAACCCTTTATCCTTTATTACCCTGTATTCCTAATCTTAGTGAATAGCATTATATAAGTCACATCATCACCAAACTCAAAAACTGGGTTTTTACAGCTGAATCTTTTATCCTGTCCCCTCCCATCTCCCATATTTACACAATTATTGTCTCAAGGCTATCTTCAGAACTACACTCAGGTGTTTCTTCCTCTCCAACTGTTTTGCAAAAGTCCATGAACCTCTCACCATAATTTGCCTACAACACAGTTTCTGGAAAGCACAAGCTGTTTTTAAAAATCTATTCTTCATGTTAACAATATAACCTTCTTAAAACAAAACTAATACCATGAAACTTCCATTCTTAAATCTTTCAACCAAGTCAAGGATAAAGCCCAAATTTACAGCAAACTCCCTTTCTTATTAATTCTGTCCAAATTATTTTTCTTATGTGGGTCTTAGCTTAAATGTCACTTCATCAGAAAAGGCTCCCTTACCACATCTTAATTTAAATTAGTTTTCTTATTAATTCTTAATTCTAGCTTTCTGAATTTCCATTTCTTTTTCTTTGGGGAATTTTTAATTATATATTTATTTATAAAATTAATTCTTTAATATCAATCTTTCAATCAGACTGAAAATGTCATCCCTTTGAAGGCATATTTTATTTTGTTTACTCCATAAACTTAGCACAGTAATTGAATGAATGACTGATACCCTAGGATATCCAATGTTGTATCATGCTAGCCCTGTTGTAGTCACACTAATCACTCCTATCTACCTACTAAAACATTATCATATTCCCTAAATTTACTATTTCACAGTTCTGTGTTTTTTGCTCAGAAACCTCATTACCTTTTCTCTCAAATGCCCTTCATGCTTACATGGTTAATCTGCTAAACACCTATAAATTTTTCAGGAACCAATTAAGAATCATCTCTTTAATTAAGTCATTTGGCCTTTCTATCTCCATTGTACTGTCCGTGGAACAGTGAGCATAGAAATCACAGCCGTTGGGCTTCCCTGGTGATGCAGTGGTTAAGAGTCCGCCTGCCAATGCAGGGAACGCGGGTTCGTGCCCCGGTCCAGGAGGATCCCACATGCTGCGGAGCGGCTGGGCCCGTGAGCCATGGCCACTGAGCCTGCACGTCTGGAGCCTGTGCTCTGCAGCGGGAGAGGCCACAACGGTGAGAGGCCCGCATACTGAA
The DNA here is from genome assembly GCF_000442215.2 of Lipotes vexillifer. Classification (NCBI taxonomy): domain Eukaryota; kingdom Metazoa; phylum Chordata; class Mammalia; order Artiodactyla; family Lipotidae; genus Lipotes; species Lipotes vexillifer. The sequence continues at coordinate 311,229 of NW_006795562.1, forward strand.
AAAAAAAGGAATCAGACAGAAAGCAAAATGAGACACCAAAACTCTGAATATAAATATTTGTTAACTAAGTATTGAAGAATTTAAAAGACAATAAAAGGTACATGAAGGTGTTTTCTTAGGTAGGCCGCTACAGGGAACAGCTACATCTCTAATGTTGGAGGAACATAAGGGGTTGGAATTTTTAAATCTTAAGAAATTTAGAGGAAGAGTCTTTCAAACTTTAACTCTGATGCCTGAGAAGGTCCCTCTGAATTGGGTTCTATGGTTCTGGTTTCATAAATGTTGTGGAGATTGCTACTAATGGAATGAAGTGCCATGTTTAGGATAACCATCACTGAGCTCTGCTAAGGTGATGGTGACAGAAACAGGAAACAGACCACAACAAAATGATACATTCCTTTCTTTCTCTTTCAGACTTCTAGCTTCTATCACCATCTATTGCAGAGACTTGGAAGGGAGCTATCTTACCTAAGAAAATATGCTTTGCAGAGTCTGAGAGTATAGAAAGTGTGTTTAAAGAAAATAAGATAATAACTTAATAATTGGCAAATAGCTCTATATTGTTTATTGTAGTTATTTTTGTAAACTTTTCTTCATTTACTTTTTTGACAAATGTTTATTCATAGCACACTCTGTCAGGTTCTACAGCTAGAGTGATAAATAGTAATTACTGAGTTCCTGCCCTTATGGTGCTTATTGCCTGAGTTTTCTGTTCCACTAAACCCCATACACTTTTAACCAGAGAACACATCTTTAAAGCATATATTATTTTAAAATATAGAATATTTTAAATATAAAGAATATAATACTACAGGAGACCATGACTGCAGTGACCCAGGTCTCTTTAGAACAGTGGTTCTCAACTGAGGATGATTTTGTCCTCACACTAGTGAACATTTAAAAATGTATGCCAATAGTCAGCAAACTATAAGCTGATGGCCAAATCCTGCAAACTACTTGTTATTATAAATAAAATTTTATCTGAACATGGTCACATCTGATTTTTAGGAACTGTTTATGTCTGCTTTCATGTTCCACAAGCAGAGGTGTGTTTGTGATAGAGACTGAATGACCCACAAAGTCTGAAATAGTTATTATTTGAAGCATTAGAGAAAATGTTTGCCATCCTCTAGAACACATAATTAAAATTTAGTACCAGCACTTAAAAGGATATTATATAGGTAGATTTTTTAATGTATGTATGTAAATATATGTCAACAAAATTAACCAGAGGAAAGTTATTAATTTACACTTCAAATTGGAATAAATTTTGTGTAAATAACCAACTTCCCCAGAGCACTAAAATATTCAATTTTCAATTTTCACTCTAATTTAAAACATTTTCTGAAAAGAAATGAGGACAGTCTCAGAGACTTCTGGGACAATATTAAACACACCAACGTTCCAATTATAGGGGTCCCAGAAGAAGAAAAGGAGAAAGTGTCTGAGAAAATATTTGAAGAGATTATAGTTGAAAACTTCCCTAACATGGGGAAGGAAACAGCCACCCAATCCAGGAAGCACAGAGAGTCCCATACTGGATAACCCCAAGGAGAAACATGCTGAGACACATATTAATCAAACTAACAAATATTAAATAAACAAAAAAAAAATTAAAAGCAGGAAGGGAAAAGCAACAAATAACATAAAAACGGAATCCCCATAAGGTTATCAGATAATTTTTCAGCAAACACTCTGCAAGCCAGAAGGAAGTGGTAGGATGTATTTAAAGTGATGAAAGGAAAAAACCTACAACCAAGATTATTCTAGCCAACAAGGATCACATTCAGATTTGATGGAGAAATCAAAAGACTTACAGACAAGCAAAAGCTAAGAGAATTCAGCACCACCACCCAGATTTACAACAAATGCTAAAGGAACTTCTCTAGGCAGGAAACATAAGAGAAGAAAATGACCTACAAAAACAAACTCAAAACAATTAAGAAAATGGTAATATGAACATACATATCAATAATTACCTTAAATGTAAATGGATTAAATACTCCAAACAAAAGACACCGACTGGCTAAATGGATAAAAAAGAAAACCTGTCTACAAGGGACCAACTTCAGACCTAGGGACACATACAGACTGAAAGTGAAGGGATGGAAGAAGATATTCCATGCAAATGGAAATCAAAATAAGGTTGGAATAGCACTACCAAAGTTAGACAAAATAAACTTTAAAATACAGACTGTTTCAAGAGATAATGGATGCTACACAATGATCAAGGGATCAATCTAAGAAGAAGATATGACAAGTATAAATATCTATGCCCCTAACATAAAAGCACTTCAACATAAGGCAGATACTAACAGCCATAAAAGGAGAAATTGTCTGTAGCACAATAATAATGGGGGACTTTAACATCCCACTGACACCAATGGAAAAACCATCCAGAAAAATTCATAAGGAAACACAAGCATTAAATAACACATTACACCAGATAGAGTTAATTGATATTTATAAGACATTCCATCCAAAAACAGCAGAATACACTTTTTTCTCAAGTGCACATGGAACATTCTCCAGGATAGATCACATCTTGGGTCACAAATCAAGCTTCAGGAAATTTAAGAAAATTGAAATCATAACAAGCCTCTTTTCCAACCACAATGCTATGAGATTAGAAATCAGTTACAGAAGAAAAAAACCTGTAAAAAACAAAAAATACATGGAGGTTAAAAATTATGATACAAAATAACCAAAACATCACTGAAGAAATCAAATAGGAAATCACAAAATACCTTGAAAAAAAAATGACAACAGAAACATGATGACCCAAAACCTATGGGATGCAGCAAAAGCAGTTCTAAGAGGGAAGTTTATAACACTACAATCCTACCTCAAGAAATGAGAAAAATCTAAAACATACAACCTAACCTTACACCTAAAGCAACTAGAGAAAGAATAATAATAATAAAAAAGTTAATAGAAGGAAAGAAATTATAAAGATCAGAGCAGAAATAAATGAAATAGAAACAAAGGAAACAATATCAATGATAAATAAAATTAAAGGTGATTCTTTGAGAAGATAAATGAAATTGATAAACCATTAGCCAAATTCATCAAAAAGAAAAAGGGAGAGGACTCAAATCAATGAAGTTAGAAATGAAAAAAGGAGAAGTTACAACTGACACCAAAGAAATACAAAGGATCATAAGAGACTACTACAAGCAACTATATGCCAATAAATAGACAACCTGGAAAAAGTGTACAAATTCTTAGAAAAGTGCAACCTTCCAAGACTGAACTAGGAAGAAGTAGAAAATATGAACAGAACAATCACAAGCAATGAAATTCAAACTGTGATTAAAAATCTTCCAACAAACAAAAGTGCAGGGCCAGATGACTTCACAGGCAAATTCTATCAAACATTTAGAGAAGAGCTAACACCTATCCTTCTCAAACTCTTCCAAAAAATTGCAGAAGAACACTCCTAAACTCATTTTATGAGTCCACCCTCACCCAGGTACCAAAACCAGAAAAAGATATCACACACACACACACACACACACACAAAACACGGGCCAATATCACTGATGAACATAGATGCAAATATCCTGAATAAAATACAAGCAAACAAATCCAACAACACATTAAAAGCATCATACAACATGATGAAGTGTGATTTATCCTGGAGATTCAAAGATCCTTCATAGTAAATTAATCAATATGATAAACTGTATTAACAAACTGAAGAATAAAACCTACATGCTTATCTCAGTAGATGCAGAAAAAGCTTTCAACAAAATTCAATACCCATTTATGATAAAAACTCTCCAGAAAGTGGGCATAGAGGAATCTACCTCAACCTAATAAAGGCCATATATGACAAACCCACAGAAAACATTATTCTCTGTGGTGAAAAACTGAAAACATTTCCTCTCAGATCAGGAAAAAGACAAGGATGTCCACTCTCGCCAGTGTTATTCAACGTAGTCTTGGAACTCCTAGCCACAAAAATCAGAGAAGAAAAAGAAATAAAAGAAATCCAAATTGGTAAAGAAGTAAAACTATCACTATTTGCAGATGGCATGATACTATACATAGAACATACTAAAGATGCCACCAGAAAGCTACTAGAACAAATCAATTAATTTAGTAAAGTAGCAGGATACAAAATTAATACACATAAAACTCTTGCATTCATTCCTATACACTCACAATGAAAGATCAACATATAATTTAGGGAAACAATCCCATTTACCATGGCAACAAAAAGAATAAAATGCCTAGGAATAAAACTACATAAGGAGGCAAAAGACCAGTACACAGAAAACTATAAGAACCTGATGAAAGAAATCAAAGAAGACACAAACAGATGGAGATATATACCATGTTCTTGGATTGAGAGAATCAATATTGTGCAAATGGCTATACTACTCAAAGTAATCTACAGATTCAATGTAATCCCTAAAAAGTTACCAATGGCAGTTTTCACAAAACTAGAACAACAAATTTTACAGTTTTTATGAAAACAAAAAAGACTCTGAATATCCAAAGCAATACTGAGAAAGAAAAACAGAGATGGAGGAACCAGGATCCTGACTTTAAAGCTACAATAATCTTCAAAGCTACTACAAAGCTACAATAATCAAAACAGTATGGTACTGGCACAAAAACAGAATATTGACAAATGGAACAGGATAGAAAGCCCAGAGATAAACACATGCACCTATGGTCAATAATCTATGAAAAAGGAGGGCAGAATACACATTGGAGAAAAGACCGCCTCTTCAGTAAGTGGTTCTGGGAAAACTGGACAATTATATGTAAAAGAATGAAATTAGACCGATCTCTAACACTACAGAAAAGTAAGCTCAAAATGGATTAAAGACCTGAATGTAAGACCAGATACTCTAAAACTTTTATAGGAAAACATAGGCAAAGCACTCTTTTACATAAATTACACATAAATTGAATCTTTTTTGACCCACCTCCTGATGTAAGGAAAATAAAAACCAAAATCAACAAATAGGACCTAATTAAACTTAAAAGCTTTTGCACAGAAAAGGAAACCATAAACAAGATAAAAAGACAACCCTCAGAATGGGAGAAAATATTTGCCAACAAAGCAACTGACAAAGGATTAATCTCTGAAATATATAAACAGCACATGGAGCTCAATATCAAAAAAACAAACAAACCAATCAAAAAATGGGCCGAAGATCTAAATAGACTTTTCTCTGAAGAAGACATACTAATGGTCAAGAGGCACATGAAAGATAATCAAAGTCACTAATTATTGGAGAAATGCAAATGAAAACTACAATGAGGTATTACCTCACACTCATCAGAATGGCTATCATTGAAAAATCTACAGACAATAAATGCTGGAGAGGGTGTGGAGAAAAGGGAACCCTCTTGGAATGTAAATTAATATAGCCAGTATGGAGAACAGTATGGGGGGTTCCTTAAAAACCTAAAAATAAAACTACCAATTGAAACTACCAACTTTCAATCTCACTACTGTTTCATATACCCTAAGAAAACTATAATTCTAAATGACACATGCACCCCACTGTTCATTGCAGCACTATTTATAGTAGCCAGGACAGAGAAGCAACCTTAATGTCCATCAATAGAGGAATGGATAAAGATGTAGTACATATATACACTGGAATATTACTCAGCCATAAAAAGAAATGAAATTGGGTTATTTTTAGAGACATGGATGGACCTAGAGAATGTCACAAAGAGTGAAGTAAGTCAGAAAGAGAAAAACAAATACCATATATTAAGGTATGTATGTGGAATCTGGAAAAATGGTATAAGTGATCTTATTTGCAAAGCAGAAATAGAAACACAGACAGAGAGAACAAAAGTATGGACACCAAGGATGGGGTGGGGTGAATTGGGAGATTGGGATTGACATGTATACATTATTGATACTATGTATAAAATAGATAATTAATGAGAACTTACTGTATAGCTCAGGGAAATATACTCAGTGCTCTGCAGTGACCAAAATGAGAAGGACATCCAAAGAAAGAGGGGATACATGTATATGTATAGCTGATTCACTTTGATGTACAGTAGAAACGAACACAACATTGTAAAACAACTATACTCTAAAAAAATATTAAAAAAATTTTTTTCAAGCATTTTTTTCAAGGACATTTAATGGAGGTTTAACTGATACAAGTTTTGTTTGTTCATTTGTTTTTCAGTTCCCTATACTATTCAAACAAGTGTGTCTTCTTAAGCTTACTAGATAAGAGACATATGTTTTCCACAGGGGTAGTTGAATTTGGTAGTATTTGGCAGATCAGTTTTCACTGGAGACTTAACATATAAGATTGTACTTTATTCCTCCTTATGTGCCTGGTACTTCTGGAAGGATGATATCTTTTTTGTTTATTAGCACATTGATAATTAATTCATCAAAACATACTGCTATAAAGGATACATTTAGCAAACATAAAATAGAATCTCAGTCCATAAATGAGCAAAATTTCTGTGTGAGCCTACTAATTTAAAATGTTTTTCATTTGACTTAATATGCTACTAGCCTATGTAAAATAAATTAAATAAATTACAAAGTTAGTGCAAAAACATAAGTAAACTCAACTAAAAAGAAAAAAAACATCACACTTTACATTGCCTTTTAATGTTTATTATTTTCATATGTTCAGAGATAAAGTATTACTCACTGAAATATATCTCTCATTTGAACTATCATTGAAATTATAAAATTGTTTGGGGACATTGTATTAAATATTTAATTATTTTGACAAATTTTTTTCTCTTAGACTTCTTTTTACTCATGTCATTTCACAAAGTGACAATATATAGATTTATTTATTTTACTTCTTTTTAAATATTTTTAGAAACCAGTCCCATGTTTCTCTGAAAGAAATATTTTCTCTTTCACAAGTTGTATGAAGTGTAAGTACATATCATCTCTGCCCTTTCACACAAGAAAAGGGCAAAATCCTTCAAAGTATTCTTTTCTAATTGCATGCATTTTTCTTTATTTTTCTTTACAAGATAAGAATATAATAAGTTGACCTTCCCTAAAGCTGAATTTCCTTTGTGACATTAAAAAAATCAACTAGTTCAAACCCTTCAGTCATTATATAGTATATTGTAACTCACACAACAAATATTTAGTCAGCCTTTACTACCTGTTAGGTTTAGGTTGTTTGGGATCTACATAATTGAAAAGGGGAGATCTTTGTCTTCAAGGTGTTTTCAGCATGACAAAGAGTCGGGAAAACTGACAATACATGGTTAACTCTAGCACAATAATACACGATTAGAAAAATTATAGTGTAAATGCTAACGAACTATTTTAAGAGCCACAGTAGATTTTACTGAAGAAACAATGTATAAATTTTTATAGAAATAAAGACTTTTTTCAATAAATATAGGTAAAGAGGAGGAAAAGTCATACCTGGCTGTGAGAAGATTATATGGAAATCTTTATCTTGGGAAATCTTTACCTTGAGAGTCCATTTAAAGAGTTAGATGTTCATCTGTGTATCTGGAATAATAGATGCCATGCTAGGAAATGAGTATTATGAAAAATGTCAAATATGACTGCATAAAATATGCTGAAGTGTGATTTTACTTTGAAGACAATGAGGAACTATAAAGTAATTTTGAGCAAAATATAAACATTTAAAATATTATTGGGATAATAAAAACAATGATGGAGAAAAACATACACATAAGATAGATAATTAAGAGCTTGTATCTACACATCCTATTTAGTGATCAGATAAGGTAGATGAGGAAGAAGGAGGAATAAAAATTATTGCCAGGTAGCAGGTGTGCTTCTGACTTGTTTCTGCACAAGAATAACAGTGCCATTATCAAGGGGTAAGTTTGGTAGAAAATCAAATACAATATATTTGATAATTACATGTAGAGTTTTAAGTGTCAGGTAAGGATATTAACTAGAGATTGTTTATGAGCCTCTTAGCATTAGGTGAAGTCATTTGTGTATATGCAGCTTCCCAGGAACAGTTTGTGAAGAGTGAAGAAGAATATTTGGAGAACATGTATATTTATAAGATGTTGGGGGAAAATCATTCCATAAAGGAGGAGACAGTTTGGGAGTTTCTTACAAAACTAAGGTATAATACCCAGCAATCCCACTCATAAGTATTCACATAACTAAGTTAAAAATTATATCCACAGAAAAACCAACACACAAATATTTATAGCAATTTTATTCATAATTTTTAAAACTTGAAGGCAAACAAGATGTCTTAATAGGTGAATGGGTAAATAAACTGTGATGCATTCATACAATGCAGTATTATTCATCAACAAAAAGAAAAAATCTATAGAAATACAAAAAAACAAAACAAAATGAAACATCGAGAACCTTAAAAACACATTAAGTGAAAGAAACCAGTCTGAAAATGTTAAATACTGTATGAATTCAATAATACAACAATCTGGAAAAGGCAAAACTATGGATACTATAAAAAGATCAGTGGTTGCCAGGGGTTTAGAGGGAGTGAGGGATGAACAGGTGGAACAAAGAGGATTTTTAGGGAAGTGAAGTTATTCTATATGATACAGAAATAATGGACATGTATAATTATACATTTGTGAAAACCCACAGAAGGTACAATACAAAAAGTGAACCCTAATGTAAAGTATTGACTTTAGTTAATATTTGTATCAATATTACTTCATTGATCATAACAAAAGTACAATGCTAATACAAAATTTAAATAATAGGAGAAACGGGGTCAGAGACGTAGTATGTGGGAACTCTCAGTAATTTCATATCAATGTTTTGTCCTATAAAATAGTTATTACTATAAAAATAAATAAATAAATATTATCATAAAAGTACTGAAAAGCATAAAGAAGGAAATAAAAGTGACTTGAAATTTCTTATAAGAAGTGAAAAATCGTCTATTGGCCTTTATATTTGAAAAAGCAAAAATGACTAAATATAATATCAAAAAAGTAATGATGGTTGCTCATTGTCAGATAATGAAATAATGTATATAGGTAGATTTCACCATCTGGTAGCTTGCCTTCAAATTTGTGATATAAATAAACAAGATTATAAAAGCTGAATATTGAGAGGAGCCATGACCCATTCTTTATTTTGCTAGAGTATTTAAAACAATTTTTAAAAGACAGTTACCAAGACATTCAAATATTTTCTTTCCTCCATGAACACCTGTTTAATACTTTGAACAACTAATAGTATTGTGTAATTATATATTACCTGCCAATGTTTATTTCTTGAAGTTTAGCTTTTTTGAACAGTGATTCTGTGAAAACTGAAGGCTTTCATTATCTATCAGATTCCTTTTCCTTCTCTTACTCTTTTTCCAGATTCATAATATATGCTAATAATGACACAATAGCTGCAGGATAATAACATACTCTCATTCATTCATTTAAAACTTATAATAGGGCCTTCCCTGGTGGCACAGTGGTTGAGAGTCTGCCTGCTGATGCAGCGGACATGGGTTCGTGCTCCGGTCTGGGAAGATCCCGCATGCCGTGGAGCGGCTGGGCCCTTGAGCCATGGCTGCTGAGCCTGTGCGTCTGGAGACTGTGCTCCCCAATGGGAGAAGCCACAACAGTGAGAGACCCGCGTACCGCAAAAAGGAAAAAAAAACTTGTAATAAATTTCTACCATGTGCCAGAATTTACTATGATGAGTGAAAATAAAAGAAAATATTGTTTATAAATTTAGATATCACAAAGTCCTGTAAAATACTCTGTCTCACTGAAATATTGCAAAAACTATGGAAGTTATTGTTATTAGTTTAAGACAGGAAAAAAAGGAATACATAGTTAGCAGGTAGTAGCTGACATTTGAACAAATAAAATTGTATTTTAAATATCACATAAGTTTCATAATGGTGCAGAGATTTCTAAATTAAATATTGAGAGTTAAATGCTTTTCTACTTGTCACTACACTTTATTACATTCTGTTCCTTTTCTGAAAACTCAAAATTTGTACAAGCTATAACATAGTTTATAACTTTTAACTGAAATATTTTAAGAACATTTATTTGTCCATTTGACTTTGGTTGGTATCAAAGATATCATTAAATATATGTACTCACTCTTTATACATGCTATCATTCTTTTTTTTCCTTTTTTTTAGAGCTTTTAAGTTTTTTTTCAGTTTTATTGAGAAATAATAGACACATAATGTTGTGTTACTTTTTTAATTAATTAATTAATTAATTTATGGCTGCGTTGGGTCTTTGTTGCTGCATGTGGGCTTTCTCTGGCTGTGGTGAGTGGGGGATACTCTTTTTTGTGGTGCACAAGCTTCTCATTGTGGTGCTTCTTTTGTTGCTGAGCACAGGCTCTAGACACGTGGGCTCCAGTAGTTGTGACTCATGGGTTTTGTTGCTCCACAGCATGTGGGATCTTCCTGGAGCAGGGCTCGAACTCTTGTCCCCTGAATTGGCAGGTGGATTCTTAACCACTGTGCCACCTGGGAAGTCCCCATGCTACCATTCTTAAAGAATAATATATATATATATATATAAATTTCTGTTTAGGAAAAGCATGGCTAAGTGATGAAAATGTAGTTATGACTGATGAAAAATAGAATGTGATAATATGATTATGCTCTGGTGGCTTTCACTTCTCCCCAAGATCTGAATTTGTTCCTTGTTTACAATAAGTTTTCCTCTAATAAAATAAAAAATAAGTTTTCCTCTAAGTTAGTCCAAGTAAATTATTTCTTGAATAAGTCACCAAACATAGGCAACAAGAACTGGAAAAAGTAGGACTATCTTACATAAGAAGATTATTCACAGCAAAGGAAATAGTCAATAAATTGAAAAGGAAACCTACAGAATGAGAAAAAAATATTCATAAAATATACATCTGATAGGAATTAATTCCAAAATGTATAAATAATCCATAAAACTCCAGAGAAAAAAAAGCAAATAATCCAAATGAAAAGTGAGCAAAAGATCTGAATAGATATCTTTCCAAAGAAGACAAAAAATGGCCAACATGTATATGGAAAAAGTTGAACATCACTAATCATCAGGGAAATGCAAATTAAGACCACAAACAGATATCATCTCATACACATTAAGATGGATTTTATCAAAGAGACAAGAGATAACGAATCTTAGGAAGGATGTAGTGAAAACAGAACCCTTATACCCACTGTTGGTGGGAATGAAAATTAGTACTACTATTATAGAAAAAATTATGGTGGTTACTAAAAAAAATTAAAAGTTGATCATATGATCAAGCAATACCACTCCTGAGTATATATTCAAAGAAATCAAAATCAGTATCTCAAAGAGATAACTGCACACCCAAGTTTATTACAGCATTATTCACAATAGCCAAGATATGGAAATAACTTTGTCCAGCAACAGATGAAAGAAAAAAGATGTGGTATATATATGTACAATGAAATATTAATCAGCCATGAGAAAGAAGGAACTCCTGCTATTTGCAACAACACAGATTGACATTGAGGACATTATGCTAAGTGAGATAAGCCAAACAGAGAGTGACAAAACTGTATGATATCACTTATATGTGAATATGAAAAATCTGAACTTGTGAAAACAGAGAGTAGAGAAGTGATTACCAAAATATGGGGGGTGGGGAAATTGAGGAGATATTGTTGAAGGGTATAAGTTTACACCTGGTAAACAAATAACTTCTAAAGATCTAAGGCACAACATATTTATTATAGTCAAAAATACTGTATTATAACTTTAAGATTGCTAAGTTGCTAAGAGACTAGATGTCAATTATCCTCAACACAAAAATAGATGATAATTATGTGACATGATAAAGGGGTTAGCTAATGCTTCTGCATCAGTGATACTGCACTATATAAATGTATCAAACCAAGAAATGGTACACCTCAAACTTACACAATGTTATATTCCAATTATATCTCAATTTTTTAAAAATAAATACAATCTAATTATATACAAAATAGTTTGTAAGAAACCGAGCACATGTATATCTAGATGCCCTTAACTAATGATGGATGTCTTCCAGTAAAATGTCCAGATTCTTTCAATATTAAAGGTTCAGTACTCCCTCTTGGATATTATAGGCACTATATTAACTATTTTAGACCAAGTAGATATACACACAAATGTACACAGATTTCCTAAAGTAAATATTATTTTGTTTTCAAATGATAAAGCATCTATACTCTCACTTCTGATAACTACTTCTCCAGAAGTTCTGCATGATTACCAACTACCTGCAGTCCCCAGAACAACTTATTCTCTTTCATATTTTTAAACAAATTTCCCCTCTTTTCTGGAAAGTATTAGCCATTTTGTCTACCTGGCACATATTCATTCATCCTGTAAAATCCAGACTAATCATTATGTCCTCTATGAAGATTTCCCTGACTTGCCTTAAAACTTAACTCAATCCTTTGTTAGTTCAGTGCTTTTCTATATCATTTCTATTGGATAGTATGCTTGTGTGTGTATGTCTGTGTGTGTATCTGTGAGTGAGTGTGTGTATAGAAGTGAATTACTAGAGAACATGATTACGCCTTTTTTTTTCATTTCTAATATTGCTCTATTTTTTTTAATAGATCTTTATTGGAGTGTAATTGCTTCACAATACTGTGTAAGTTTCTGTTGTACACTAAAGTGAATCAGCCAAATGCATACATACATCCCCATATCCCCTCCTCTTGAGACTCCCTCACATCCTCCCTATCCCACCCTTCTAGGTCATCGCAATGCACAGAGCTGATTTCCCTGTGCTATGCTGCTGCTTCCCACTAGCTAACTATTTTACATTCGGTAGTGTATATATGTCTATGCTACTTTCACTCCACCCCAGCTTCCCCCTCCCACCATGTGTCCTCAAGTCCATTCTGTATGTCTATGTCTTCATTCCCGCCCTGCAACTAGGTTCATCAGTACCATTTTTTTGTTTGTTTGTTTTTTAGATTCCATATATATGCATTAGCATACAGTACTTGTTTTTCTCTTTCTGACTTCACTCTGTATGACAGACTCTAGGTCCATCCACCTCACTACAAATAAGTCAATTTCTTTCCTTTTTATGGATGAGTAACATTCCATTGTATATATGTGCCACATCTTCTTTATCCATTCATCTGTTGATGGACATTTAGGTCGCTTCCATGTCTTGGCTATTGTAAATAGAGGTGCAATGAACATTTTGGTACATGTCTCTTTTTGAATTATGGTTTTGTCAGGGTATATGCCCAGTAGTGGGATTCTTGGGTCACATGGTAGTTCTATTTTTAGTTTTTTAATGAACCTCTATACTGTTTTCCATAGTGGTTCTATCAATTTACATTCCCACCAACAGTGCAAGAGGGTTCCCTTTTCACCTCACCCTTTCCATCATTAATTGTTTCTAGATTTTTTGATAATGGCCATTCTGACCAGCATGATGTGATACCTCATTGTAGTTTTGGTTGCCATTTCTCTAATAATTAGTGATGTTGAGCATCTTTCATTTGCCTCTTGGCCATCTGTATGTCTTCATTGGTGAAATATCTCTTTAGGTCTTATGCCCATTTTTTAATTGGATTGTTTATTTTTTTGATATTGAGCTCCATGAACTGTTTGCATATTTTGGAGATTAATCCTTTGTCCATTGTTTCATTTGCAAATAATTTCTCCCATTCTGAGTGTTGTCTTTTTGTCTCATTTATGGTTTCCTTTGCTTTGCAAAAGCTTTTAAGTTTAATTAAATCCCATTTGTTTATTTTTGCTTTTATTTCCATTACTCTAGGAGGTGAGTCAAAAAAGATCTTGCTGTGGTCTATGTCAAAGAATGTTTTTCCTGTTTTCTTCTTAGAGTTTTATAGTGTCTAGTTTTACATTTATGTCTTTACTCCATTTTGAGTTTATTTTTGTGAATGGTGTTAGGTAGTGTTGTAATTGAATTCTTTTACATGTAGCTGTCCAGTTCTGCCAGCACCACTTACTGAAGAGGCTGTCTTTTCTCCATTGTATGTTCTTGCCTCCTTTGTCATAAATCCAGTGACAATATGTGTATGGGTTTATCTCTGGGCATTCTATCCTGTAGCATTGATCTATATTTCTGTTTTTGTGCCAGTACCATACTATCTTGATTGCTGTGCTTTGTGGTATAGTTTGACATTGGGGAGACTGATTCCTCCAGCTCAGTTTTTCTTTCTCAAGATTGCTTTGGCTATTTGGGGTCTTTTGTGTTTCCATACGAATTGTAAAATTTTTGTTCTAATTCTGTGAAGAATGCCATTGGTAATTTGATAGGGATTGCATTCATCTATTTTTGAACTTAAGTATAGTTGATTTGTAGTATTACAGTAGTTTCAGTTTACAACATAATGATTCAATCTTTTTATAAATTATATTCCATTTAAAGTTACTATAAAATAATGGCTGTATTTTACTGTGCTGTACAATATATTTTTGTTGCTTATTTATTTTATATGTAGTAGTTTGTATCTCTTAATCCTTTACCCCTATTATGCCCCTCTCCCCTATTTTCTCCACAATGGTAACCACTAGTTGGCTCTCTGTGAAACTATTTCCATTTTCTTATATATATTCATTTGTTTTATTTTTTAGACTCTAGGTATAAGTGACACCATAAAGTTTTGTCTTTCCCTGTCTGACTTATTTCACTATGCATAATATACTCCAAGTCCATCCATGTTGTTGGAAATGACACAATTTCATTCTTTTTATAGCAGAATAATATTCCACTCTGTGTGTGTGTGTGTGTGTGTGTGTGTGTGTGTGTGTGTGACATCTTCTTTATCCATTCATATATTGATGGACACTTAGGTTGCTTCCATATCTTGGCTTTTGAAAACAATGCTGCTATGAACATAGGAGTGCATGCATCTTTTCAAATTAGTATTTTAATTTTCTTCATTTATTTGTTCTAATAGCTTTTTGGTAGACTCTAGGATTTTCTATATATAGTATCATGACACTTACAAGTAAGGACAATTTTACTTTTCCCTTCCAATTTGGATGTCTTTATTTCTTCCTGTCTGATTGCTATGGCTAGGACTTACTTACGGTACAAAAACGTTAAATAGAAGTGATGAAAATGAACATCTTTGTCTTGTTTCTGGTTTTAAAGGAAAGACTTTCAACTTTTCACAATTCAGTATGATGTTAGCTGTGGGTTTGTCATAAATGGTCCTTATTATGTTGAGATATATGCTCCCTCTATACCAATTTTAATGAGTTTTTGTCATGAATGGATGTTGAATTTTGTCAAATGTTTTTTCTCCATCTATTGAGATGATACTGTGATTTTTGTCCTTTCTTTTGTTAATGTAGTATATCACATTGATTGACTTGCAAATATAAAACCATCCTTGGTTCTCTGCATAAATCCAACATGATCAGGGTGTATGATGCTGATTATATATTGTTGAAATTGGTTTGCTTGTATTGTGTTGAGAATTTTTGCATCTGTATTCATCAGAGATATTGGCCTGTAATTTTAATTTTGGAGTTTCTTTGGTTTGGGTATCAGGGAAATGGAGGATTCATAGAATTAATTTGGGAGTGCACATTTCTCTTTAATGTCTTGGAAGAGTTTGAGAAATACAGTTATTAGATCTTTATATATATGGTAGAATTCCCCTGTGAAGCCATCCAGTACAGGACTTTCATTTGCTGAGAGGTGTTTTTTTTGTTTGTTTGTTTTGTTTTTGTTTTGTTTCTATTACAAATGCAAATTCACAATTAGTGATTAGTCTTTTGGGATTGTCTATTTCTTCCTGATTCAGTCTTGGCAGGTTATATGCTTCTAGAGATGTGTCCACTTTGTAGATTGTCCAATTTGTTGGCACATAACCATTTATAATATTATCTTATGAGTTTTTATATCTCTATGTTATTGGTTGTTATTTTTCCTCTGTCATCTCTTATTTTGTTTATTTGGATCCCCTCACTTTACTTCTTGAGAAGCCTGGTTAAATGTATATATAGTTTGTCATTTAGGACTACTGTTTCCTTATTGATTCCATTTAGATGATCTGCCCATTGGTGCAAATGGGGTGTTAAAATCCCCTACTATAATTGTATTATTGTCACTGTCTCCCTTTATGTCTGTTAATATTGGCATTATGTTTATGTACTCCTGTATTAGGTACACATGTGATAATGAGTGCAATATCCTCTTCTTCTATTAATCCCTTTATCATTATATAATATACTTCTTTTATTTATTACAGATTTTAAAAAAGCCTATGATGTCTGATATGAGAATCACTATCCCAGCTTTTTGTCATTTCCATTTGCATCACCTATTTCCATCTCTCAATTTTTCTTGAATTTCATTTCATTTTTTATACAGCAGGTTCTTATTATTTATCCGTTTTATACATATTAGTATATATATATGTCAACCCCAATCTCCCAGTTCATCACAACATCAATAACCACCCCCCCACCCCCCGCTTTCCCACCTTGGTGTCCATATGTTTGTTCTCTACATCTGTGTATCAATTTCTGCCCTGCAAACCTGTTCATCTGTACCATATTTCTATGTTCCACATATATGCATTAATATATGATATTTGTTTTTCTCTTCCTGACTTACTTCACTCTGTAGAACAGTCTCTAGATTCATCCATATCTCTACAAATGACCCAAGTTCATTCTTTTTTATGGCTGAGTAATATTCCACTGTATATATGGACAACATCTTCTTTATCAATTTGTCTGTTGATGGTTATTTAGGCTGCTTCCATGACCTGGCTATTGTAAATAGGGCTTCAATGAACATTGGGGTGCATGTGTCTTTTTGAATTATGGTTTTCTCAGGGTATATGCCTAGTAGTGGGATTGTTGGGTCATATAGTAATTCTATTTTTAGTTTTTTAAGGAACCTCTACACTGTTCTCCATAGTGGATGTATCAATTTACATTCCACCAACAGTGCAAGAGGGTTCCCATTTCTCCACACCATCTCCAGCATTTGTTTTTTGTAGATTTTCTGATGATGCCCATTCTAACCAGTGTGAGGTGACACTTTATTGTAGTTTTGATTTGCATTTCTCTAATAATTAGTGATGTTGAACAGATTTTCGTGTGTTTCTTGGCCATCAGTATGTCTTTTTTGGAGAAAAGTCTATTTAGGTCTTCTGCCCATTTTTGGATTGGGTTGTTTGTTTTTATAATATTGAGCTGCATGAGCTATTTATATATTTTGGAGATTAATCCTTTCCATGGATTGTGCTTTTGGTGTTTTTCTAAACATCCATTTAAAAAACCCATGGTTACATAGATTTTCTCCTATATTATCTTCTAGATATGGGATTGCAAGGACGAAATTGGATGTTTTAGTTAGGAGAAATATGGTAATGTTTTGCAATAAGTTTGTGATATTGAAAAAGAGAAAGGAGACACATTTGACATATACTAACTTGCTGACAAACTGTTACTGTATATCTGTTCATTACCCAAGATAATTAAGTGCTGATATTATCAGGCATTTAATGACTTATGAACATAGAAGTGTGACTGAATATGAATATATGAAATTTATCAGAGCTTCCCAAATTACACTGTTAATGTTGCCTTTCATTGAATAAAATGCAGGCTCCTGATGGGGCAAAAGCAAAACAACCATTTCTTGGAAAGCAGGGAATTCATGCTCTCAGAACAGACAGAAGAATCCAGCTGATCATTCTTAATTACCTGTAGAGAATTTTTTATTTTAGTAGAAGAATTACTAGAACTGTAGTTATTTTATTTTTCCCATACTGAATCACTTTCTTGTTAATGTCCTTACTGCTAATAAATATGCTAAGGTTGTGACTTTCATATTGTAAAATGTAGTAAGGAAGGAAAAGATACATAGCAGAAGAAAAATGAAGAACAATAGGAAGAGTGTAAAAATTTAATATTACTGGACATAGGTCTCTGGTTCATATTACAGTTTAATATTTTACAATCAAAGTATTTGAGGCAGTCAAATTTGACATTTTTATACCCATTGGACAAATATTTGTCATTTCTTCAATAAATTTTCCTTAGATATATGGTGCCCATTATTTTAACAAATGCATACTCGGAAATAACATTAAGCAGTCAATTATAAACACCGATGTGAAAATAAGTACAAATATAATGATATCAAAATTACTCAGGAGGAAAATTAATACGGCTAACTACTGAAGAAGATAAGTTATGGATAGGGAGATGGTTAAGCATCAACTTGGATATTACAAATGATAATCCTCGAATTTTCTACAGCAAGAGGCTGTCAGGAAATTTACCTAAGTGAGGAACTTGTTTATTATTTATTGCTTGAGTTAATTCCCTCTCTGTCAATCAGTCTCAATCTCGTGCACTAACTCTCTCTCTCCACAGTCCCCACACTGGCCTTCAACATACATGAGCATGTGTGAGCTCGCATACACACACACACACATATTCTACTGCATATAGAACAGAGAAAATTGGTAATCTGGAAGTTGCCCTGAAAATGTCACTAGTAACCATATACTAGGTGCTTGAATCTCACCCCTCTCCAATACATATATAGCATTTGACAATGATAATTGACTAAATGGGCTTTTTGAACATTTATTTTCTTCCTAAATGCTAATTTTTTTTTTTTTTTTTTTTTTTTTTTTCCTTGCGCTATGCAGGCCTCTCACCGCTGTGGCCTCCCCCATCTGCGGAGCACAGGCTCCGGACGCACAGGCCCAGCGGCCACGGCTCACGGGCCCAGCCGCTCCGCGGCACGTGGGATCCCCCCGAAACGGGGCACGAACCCGCGCCTCCCGCATCGGCAGGCGGACTCCCAAGCACTGCGCCACCAGGGAAGCCCCTAAATGCTAATTTTATCCATTCCCTTTATGCCTCTGATTTCATAATAAATATAAAGTATTAATATTCATTAAGTAGTTATAATGTGCAGAAAAAAATTACAAATAGGGGAAAATTACACCAATTTATTCTCATAAAAGCAGAGAATTGGAGTATTTTTTCATCCCATACACATTGAGTGTGTCTATTTTCAACATTTTTCAATTAGGAAAAAAATTGTCTCCTTGAGGTTTCATTCAAATATGTTCATTATCAAAGATTTGCTTTCAAATCTTGCTAGCCAAATATCTGTTTCTGTTTTTGTTTCAACAAAGTAGTAGTTAACAAGAAAATGAATATAAAAAGTTTAGGGCAATATGACTTTAATTAAACATACAATAAATGTTACTTTTCATTATGGCAACTGGGAAAATTATTTTTTCTTGTAGCACATCTTTATATATTCTTTGGCTCTTTCCAGGGTCTTGAGCATAAAAGTAGGAATGGGTAAAGAGAAAATTATATTTTAAATATATTATATCTTGTTGTATCTTAAATCTTGTATATTTTAATTTTTATTTTGTAAAATTTATCATCACTTTCTTATTGGCTTTTCCATTGGTTCCATGCTTAGAAACTCTTTGCTTAACTATAAGTAAATGTTAACAGCTAGTTTCTCCTATTAAATTGCTGTTAATATTAACACTTTATGTTTTATGCTCTGTAAGTCTGAATTATTTTATATTCTAATTAATTCTCTTAACATTAGCATATAATCCGTTCATCCTTCATTTGTAACCCTGCCTCCATTATTTATTAAATTATTAAATATTTCTTAGAATCAAGTTTTTAAGGGATTATTTTGTAATACTCAGTCTATCCCTGGCTTAGCACTATTGCCATTTATTTTTATATAATTGTTCCACTAACTGAATAAGTTTTATCTTCTCTGGATTTTTGTTCTTTGCTTTGTCAGTTGATGATTCTCATTGATTCATTGATGTCCCCATCCATTTTTAAGCACCTACTCTATATCATAACCTGTGTTGGGTACTAGGGAATAGAGGAAGGCTTCAGGCACTAGGGCCATGATATGCAGAACTAGAGGAACAGTTCTCATAGCTAGCCTCCCATAAGTTCATCTGTATAACTGATGCTTGAGTCAGTTTTTATAGTAATCTTTGCTTTCCCAAACATATTTCTTAGTTATTAAAATCTCATTATATGTTTATTAACTGTTATTTTTTATAAGTACCATAATGTTA
Organism: Lipotes vexillifer; assembly: GCF_000442215.2. NCBI lineage: Eukaryota > Metazoa > Chordata > Mammalia > Artiodactyla > Lipotidae > Lipotes > Lipotes vexillifer. Next base: position 331,250 of record NW_006795562.1, read on the forward strand.
ACATATTTTTAAAAACAAGTAAAATGCATGGTATTATTGTCTCAAACTTAACTACTTATTTCTCTGTCCAGCTCCATCTTGAGTAATAACATCATTACTCACTTGGTCAATCAAATGTGATATCTGAAGCATTAGTGAGCACTGTACTTTGGCCCAATCCCTTCATTTAATCAATTCCAAGTCTCTTTTTATTAACTCTAAGATTCATCATATTCCTTTCTTTTTTCCATTGACATCGTGGTTCATTTCAGTCTCTTGTTGCTGGACAATTGAATAATGTTCTACTGAAAACTCTGGAATTTGCCTCTCTCCAATAGAACCCAAATATAATAAAGTCATCATATTCAGTAAAACTTTAGAAACCCTGCATATACTATACCTCACAGATATTTGGAATTTTAAAATATCAACTTTGAATTTTTCTATACTCCTCATTACCTATGACAGCAGTTCTCAAAGTGTTCTACAGATGCTAGACGTCTCCAAGGCATTTTTCAGGGAATCTTCAGGGTCAAAAATATCTTCATAATAAATTAAAAGTGAACATATCTTTTCACTGTATTGACATTTTGCACTATTGTTGCAAAAGTAATGTTGGGTAATACTGCAAGCACATTGGCATGAAATCAAGCCAACGGAGCCAGAGTACTCTAAGAACCATGTTCTTCACTGTTACACAGTCTGTCTTATTTTTTAAAGTAACTGTTGCATAGGTTCATGTAAGAATGTCCTTGGTAAATCAGTACAAAATGTTAATTGCATTAAATCTTGACACTGGGTACATTTGATTTCATCACACTGTGTGGAAAATGGGAAGTAAACTTAAATAATTTCAGCCTTATCATGTAACAGTTGTCTTGAGGAAAACACATGAGTGATTGTTTGCAGTATGAGCTGAGCTGAACTACCTGCATTTTCATTGAACTCCATTTTTATTTTTAAAAAATGAACAACAGGGAAACTATGTAGACTTCGGTATTTGGTAGACATTTTCTCAAAAAGGAGCAAAGATAGTCACTCCAAGGAAAACAAATCGCAGTATCTGATATCAATATTAACATGCAATGTTTTTGTTTTTGTTTTTGTTTTTGTTTTTTTTGCAGTACATGGGCCTCTCACTGTTGTAGCCTCTCCCTTTGTGGAGCACAGGCTCCAGATGCGCAGGCTCAGCGGCCATGGCTCACAGGCCCAGCCTCTCTGCAGCATGTGGGATCTTCCTGGACCAGGGCACGAACCCTGTCCCATGCATCGGCAGGCGGCCTCTCAACAACTGCGTCTCCAGGGAAGCCCAACATGCATGCTTTTAATTGAAAATTAGAGCTTTGAAAAATTTGTTAACTGTCATAGCATCTAAATAATTACAAACTTTACAGAAAAGATTAGTAATGATATTAATTTTTGATCTAAATTGAAATGGTAGTATATTTAAGATCTGCATGACTCAAATAATATTAAATTATTATTTTAACATTTTCTCAGTGTTAATTTCCACTACAGAGACTATGCACCTTAAATATCCAACTAGAGAGACTAAAGATCCTTGGAGTCAACAATTTTTTTTAAGAGTGTAAAGAGTTCTTGAGGCCAAAATGTTGAGGATTGCTTGTCTACAGGATAAAATCTAAACTCTTTAGATAGTTATATATTAATGTCAGCACCAGCTTCCTTTCCCAGAAATTTCACGAGTGACTCCTTCACACACCATAGACACTAAATAATCTATTGAAATGCCATATCCCTGCATACTTCCATGAAATCTTTCAAACGATTCCTCCATCATGTAATGTTCCCCTTCCTCACCTGGCATATTTCCATTTATATTACAAAATATTTAAACATTACTTATTCATATTGTTTCCTCTACCCATCCAAATATGGAATCATTTACTATCTTACATATGTTCCCTCAATACTGCAAAATATACCAATTATTATATATTTTAAATTGCATCATAATTTTCAGTGTCCTTTTTGTTGATAAATATTAGTGGACTGTGAGACAATTGAAAACCAACTTTGCTGTATTTTACTCAGGTTTATTTTTTAAACTTATGCTAGGATAGCTAGCATGTAAAAACTAAACTACTGAGTTTTACTGGTAAATCCTGGAGTTTCACATTCAGTAACAAAATTTATTTGAAAAATAAAAAGTACATTATTTTAAAATTAAGATATATAGATATCATTGAAATTTGAGTAATAATAATATATTTTAGGTTATAACATAGCTTAACATTAAAGAATGTCAGCACCTTTCTTCCAGCTTTTTTCAGGTTCTAGTACCCATAACTTGGTTTTTTGATAGGTAATGTGTTGACTTCTTAAAAATATATGCTTCTGTGTGTTCATCTGTAATATGCTGACTTTCTCATTGTTGCAATAGTAATTCTAAAATGGCTGCTAGTTAATCCATATTCCCATTTATTATAGAATTCAGAGTATTAAACAAATCTTCAAAATGGGCAGCCTCGATTGTACATGCATAATTGAGAGAATTAAAACTGCTGATTCCGGTTACACAGAATTCTTCTAAGATGGAAATATAGCTCATATTGAACCTGGCATGCATTTCTGTAGAAAGCATGTTGCTTATAAAACTTATTTTTCAATGTGTATGTGTACAAGTTAACTTATAATGTCATCAGTGTCTAGTGGCTAATGTACATGAACAGTTTTTCTGTTGCATAAAAATTATAACATTTATTATTAAATTATGTGTATATGTACGTTTTTAGCCTAACATTTATCTACCCTTCTTCTGGTGAAGTTTCTGTAATGTTTCTCTGGTGAATGTTCCTTCCTCACTCTCAGTATATGGCTACTCTTAGGGTTGCCTTTCATCCAAATTCTTGGAGCACATAACACAGACCTGTTTCATCAGAGTACCAATTCGTTGGTTACAATGATCAATTCAGGGATAGGTACAAATCAACTAAGTCAAGGAGAACCTTATAGGAACTATTACTTGACATATTTGGAAAGAAGTTCACTTTTTCCACTGAAGTTGTCAAAATGTAGAGGTGGAATCTCTGTCTGGGAATTGTGCCAAAGGGAGGTAAGCAGAGTCATGAGATGAAGAAAGATTGATTCCTAATAAAATTATCTCAGTTCCTGGATCCAATTGTTACTGAAGCCAAAACAAACTCTGAACTTTCTGGTTGTACAAGATAATAAATTATTTTATTTCTTAAAGGCAGGTTGATTTCAGTTTCTATTTAATTGAACAGTGATAACTTACACAGTAAAATTAACTCTGTTTTTAGGTCAGTCTTGCCAGAAATATGTAACAAAACAGAGAGATGAGTTCATAGTATGCATGATGACTCTGTTAAGGATATCACTGATTATGTCATAGAAAAATATGGTAACAGGAAATAGTATTCAGTTCCTGAAACACAGAACATGCTAAATTTCTTAACATATTTTCCCCAATAACTTCATGTACAATTTAGGGGAAAAATTGTGTCAGTTAAGTTGAAACAGACATTACAGCTAAATTACAATGTAATCCTTAATCATTTTTAGTATGTCCTTTTATGATGAAAAGAGAAAAGCAATTTTAATGCAGTGTCATTAGTTATCATTAGTTCTTAAATCTTCTGAATAGTGAATTAAGAAAGACTCTTGCAAAAATGATACAATAGCCATATGTATATCTCTGCTACCTCTAGTTTGCTTAACTCTAAAGCACAACAACAGTAATAATTTCTAGAGGTTACTGTAATTTATATTAAACTATTCAGTAGGTAAGCCCAACTCTAGAGTTGTTTTTTTTTTTTTTTTACTATCCTACATTCATTTTATTATGTGTAAAAACTTCTGTCATTATTTTAATCACTATCTCTGCTAAGCCTGAGTAAGATGCATGTCATTCAAACCCTGTGTGAACCCCTGTGTGAAATTTGGCAAGATGAAGCATAGTGCTTTACTTATAAGTAACACTATTTTAATATTTTACTTATGTTCTATAACCAGTTTAATGAAGTTTGCCCCCCTCTTTTTAGGTTAATAAAATAATATTTCCACAAATGAAAAGCTTAGCTTCATAATAATATATTACTAAGAAGAGTAAAATGCTAGGTACTTCAATTCTTTAAAAATATTATATTAATGAAAAAATATAAATATTACACTCTGGTTTGGAACACATATAATGAACTTAAAACTTATATTTCTTATTGACAAAGAAAGACTATGATAGTTGTGCATGATTCCTTAAACTAGATGTGAAATTCATTAATCATTTTAAAGTATACAATCCACTGGTATTTAGTGTACAGTTCGTTGGTATTTAGTGTCTTCACAATGTTGTGCAATCACCAACTCTCTTGTTTCAATTTTTTTTTTAATCACCTCACAAAAACACCACATACTCTTTACATAATCATCCATATACCTACATACTATTCTCTGTTAACCTCTGATCTGCTTTCTATCTCTATGGGTTTGCCTATTTTAGACATATAATATAAAAAGAATAATCCAATATGCCACATTTTGTGTTTGTCTCCTCTCACTCACATAACATGTTTTCAAGGTTCATCCAAGTTGTATCATGTATCAATATTTCATTACTTTTTAAGTTTCTTTTTGATGTTATACATAACATAGTATATACAACAATTTGTTCATTCATTTGTTGAAGGATATTTAGGTTGTTTCTACCTTTTGGATATTATAAATAATTCTGAAATAAGCATTTGTGTACAAGTTTCTGTGTGGACATAATGTTTTCATTTTTCTTGGATATATGCATAAGAGTAGAATTGCTGGGTTATATGGTAATTCCATGTTTAACATTTTAATGAACAATCAAACTGTTTACTGTAGTGGCTGCACCATTTTAAACTTCTCCTAGCAGTGTACAAGGATGCCTATTTCTACACATATTTGCCAGAACTTTTTATTTTCCATTTTCTTGATTAAAACCATTCTAATGGACATGAATAGTTGGCTCACTGTGGTTTTTGACTTGAATTTTTCATGATCAATAATGTTGATCTTTTCCTGTGCTTATTGACCATTTGTATACCTTCTTTGAAGAAATGTCTAAGTCCTTTGCCCAATTTTAATTGTTTTTTTTTGTTTGTTTATTTTGTTTTGTTTTTGTCTTTTTTGTTGTCAACTTGTAACAGTTCTTTGTTAGAACTCTTACAAGTTCTGGGTGCTAAACACTTAACAGATATATGATTTGGAAATACTGTCTCCCATTCTGGAGTTTGTGTTTTCACATTCTTGATACATCCTTTGATGAAAAAAAAAAATTTTATAGAGTCCAATTTTGTATTCATGCTTTTCATGTCAAATCATAAAATTCATTGCCAGATCTGATGTTATGAGGATTTATCCCATGTTTACTTCTGAGTTTAATAGTTTTAGCATTTATATTTAGGTCATTTATCCATTTTGAGCTTTTTTGTTTGTTTGTTTGTTTTTGTTTTGTTTTGTATATGGATATAGGTAGGTGTCCCACTTTTTTTTCTTTTGCATACTGTTATCAAATTGTCTTAGAATATTTGTTGAGAGACTATTTTTTCCCTATTGGCTAGTTTGGAAACCATTGTTAAAAATCTTTTGGTCACAAATATTTGGGTTAATCTGGACCCTTTATCCTATTCTATTTGTTCATATGTCTATGCCTTATGCCAGTACTTTATGTTAGTACCACACCATGTTGATTACTTAACCTTGTAGCAAGTTTTGAAATCAGGAAGTATGGATGCTCTCACTTTGTTTTCCTTTTTAAATATAATTGTAGTTATCTGAGATCCCTTAGAGGTTCATATAATTTTTAGCATCCTGTTTTGCCTTTCTAAAAATAATAAAACTTTGAGAGTGATTTCATTGCATCTGTAGACTGCTTCCCCAGGAGAACACATGGCGCACCTCAGGCTGGTGCAACGTCATGCCAGCCTCTGCCATCTCAGTCTCACCCCGCATTCCGTACCTGTCCCTCCTCCTGGCCTGAGTGAGCCGGAGCCACTGAATCAGCGGCTCCTTTAACCCCGTCCTCTCTGAGCGAAGAACAGATGCTCTCAGGTGACCTACATGCAGAGGCGGGTCCAAATCCAAAGCTGAACCCCTGGGAGCTGTGTGAACACAGAAGAGAAAGGGAAATCTCTCCCAGCAGCCTCAGGAGCAGCAGATTAAATCTCCACAATCAATCTTTCATGTGTGGAATACCTGAATAGACAATGAATCATCCCAAATTGAGGAGGTGGACTTTGAGAGCAAGATTTATTATTTTTTTCCACTTTTCCTCTTTTTGTGTGTGAGTATGTGTATGTTTCTGGGTGAGATTTTGTCTGTATAGCTTTGCTTTCACCATTTGTCCTAGGGTTCTATCTGTCCATGTTTTTTTCCTTTTTTAAACTTAAAAAATTTTTTTTGTCAATAATTATTTTTTAATAACTATTTTCTTTTCTTTTTTCCTCTTTCCTTCTTTCTTTCTACTTTTTCTCCTTTTTATTCTGAGCCACATGGAGGACAGACTCTTGGTGCTCCAGCCAGGAGTCACTGCTGTGCCTCTGATGTGGGAGAACCAACTTCAGGACACTGGTCCAAAAAGACCTCCCAGCTCTACATAATATCAAAAGGTGAAAATCTGCCAGAGATCTCTATCTCAACAGAAACACCCAGCTTCACTCAACGACCAGCAAGCTACAGTGCTGGACACCCTATGCCAAACAATTAGCAAGACAGGAACAAAACCCCACCCATTATCAGAGAGGCTGCCTAAAATCATAATAAGTCCACAGATACCTCAAAACACACCATCAGACGTGGACCTGCCCACCAGAAAGACAAGATCCAGCCTCACCCACCAGAACACAGACACTAGTTCCCTTCATCAGGAAGCTTACACAAACTACTGAACCAACTGTAGCTACTGGGGACAGACTAAAAACAATGGGAACTACGAACTTGCAGCCTGCAAAAAGGAGACCCCACACGCAGTAAGATAAGCAAAAGAAGAGGCCAGAAAGACACACAGCAGATGAAGGAGCAAGATAAAAACCAATCAGACCTAACAAGTGAAGAGGAAATAGGCAGTCTACTTGAAAAAGAATTCAGAATATTGATAGTAAAGATGAACCAAAATTTTGGAAATAGAATAGACAAAATGCAAGAACCATTTAACAAGAACCTAGAAGAACTAAACATGAAACAAGCAATGATGAACAACACAATAAATGAAATTAAAAATACTCTAAAAGGGATCAATAGCAGAATAACTAAGGCAGAAGAAAAGCTAAGTGAAATGGAAGAAAAAGTAGTGGAAATAACTACTACAGAGCAGAATAAAGAAAAAAGATTGGAAAGAACTGATGACAGTCTCAGAGACTTCTGGGAAAACATAAAACACACCAATATTCGAATTATAGGGGCTCCAGAAGAAGAAGAGAAAAAGAAAGGGACTGAGAAAATATTTGAAGAGGTTATAGTTGAAAACTTCCCTAATATGGGAAAGGAAATAGTTAATCAAGTCCAGGAAGCACAGAGAGTCCCATACAGGATAAATTCAAGGAGAAATACACCAAGACACATATTAATCAAACTGTCAAAAACTAAATACAAAGAAAGCATATTAAAAGCAGCAAGGGAAAAACAACAAATAACACACAAGGGAATCCCCATAAGGTTAACAGCTGATCTCTCAGCAGAAACACTACAAGCCAGAAGGGAGTGGCAGGACATACTGAAAGTGATGAAGGACAAAAACCTGCAACCAAGATTACTCTACCCAGCAAGGATCTCATTCAGATTTGATGGAGAAATTAAAACCTTTACAGACAAGCAAAAGCTGAGAGAGTTCAGCACCACCAAACTAGCTTTACAACAAATGCTAAAGGATCTTCTCTAGGCAAGAAACACAAGACATGGAAAAGACCTACAAAACAAATCCAAAACAATTAAGAAAATGGGAATAGGAACACACATAATGATAATTACCTTAAATATAAATGGATTAAATACTCCCACCAAAAGACACAGATTGGCTGAATGGATACAAAAATAAGAGCCATATATATGCTGTCTACAAGAAACCCACTTCAGACCTAGAGACACATACAGACTGAAAGTGAGGGGATGGAAAAAGATATTCCATGCAAATGGAAAACAAAAGAAAGCTGGAGTAGCAATTTTCATATCAGACTAAATAGACTTTAAATAAAGACTATTGGAATATAAAAAGAAGGACACTACATAATGATCAAGGGATCAATCCAAGAAGAAGATAACAATTGTAAATATTTATGCACCCAACATAGGAGCACCTCAATATATAAGGCTCATACTAAAGCCATATAAGGGGAAATTGACAGTAACACATTCATAGTAGAAGACTTTAACACCCCACTTACACCAATGGACAGATCATCTAATATGAAAATAAATAAGGAAACACAAGCTTTAAATGATACATTAAACAAGATGGACTTAATTGATATGTATAGGATATTCCATCCAAAAACAACAGAATACACATTTTTCTCAAGAGCTCATGGAACATTCTCAAGGATAGATCATAACTTGGCTCACAAATCAAGGCTTGGTAAATTTGAGACAAGTGAAATTGTATCAAGTATCTTTTCTGACCACAATGCTATGAGACTAGATATCAACTCCAGGAAAAGATCTATAAAAAGTACAAACACATGGAGGCTAAACAATACACTACTTAATAACGAAGTGATTACTGAAGAAATCAAAGAGGAAATCAACAAATACCTAGAAACAAATGACAATGGAGACACCACAGCCCAAAACCTATGGAATGCAGCAAAAGCAGTTGTACGAAGGAAGTTTATAGCAATACAATGCTACCTTAAGAAATAGGAAACATCTTGAATAAACAATCTAAACTTGCACCTAAAGCAATTAGAGAAAGGAGAAAAAAAATCGCAAAGTTAGCAGAAGGAAAGAAATCATAAAGATCAGATTATTAATAAATGAAAAAGAAATGAAGGAAATGATAGCAAAGATCAATAAAACTAAAAGCTGGTTCTTTGAGAAGATAAACAAAATTGATAAACCAATAGCCAAACTCATCAAAAAAAAAAAAAAAAAGAAGGCTCAAATCAATAGAATTAGAAATGAAAAAGGAGAAGTAACAACTGACACTGCAGAAATAAAAAAGATCATTAGAGATTACTACAAGCAACACTGTGCCAATAAAATAGACAACCTGGAAGAAATGGACAAATTCTTAGAAATGCACAATATGCCAAGTCTGAATGAGGAAGAAATAGAAAATATGAACAGACAAATCACAAGCACTGAAATTGAAACTGTGATTTAAAATCTTCCAACAAACAAAAGCCCAGGACCAGATGGCTTCACAGGCGAATTCTTTGAAACATTTAGAGAAGAGCTAACATCTCTCCATCTCAAACTCTTCCAAAATATAGCAGAGGGAGGAACACTCCCAAACTCATTCTATGAAGCCACAGTCACCATTATACAAAAACCAGACAAGGATGTCACAAAGAAAGAAAACTACAGGCCAATATCACTGATGAACATAGATGCAAAAATCCTCAACAAAATACCAGCAAACAGAATCCAACAGCACATTAAAAGGATCATACACCATGAGCAAGTAGGGTTTATTCCAGGAATGCAATGATTCTTTAATATATGCAAATCAATCAATGTGATATATAATATTAACAAATTGAACGAGAAAAAACCATATGGTCATCTAAATAGATGCAGAGAAAGCTTTCAACAAAATTCAACACCCATTTATGATAAAAACCCTGCAGAAAGTAGGCATAGAGGGAACTTTCCTCAACATAATAAAGGCCATATATTACAAACCCACAGCCAACATCGTCCTCAATGATGCAAAACTGAAAGCATTTCCACTAAGTTCGGTAACAAGACAAGGTTGCCCACTCTCACCATTTTTTTTTTTTTTTTTTCTGTATGTGGGCCTCTCACTGCTGTGGCCTCTCCCGTTGCGGAGCACAGACTCCGGACGTGCAGGCTCAGCGGCCATGGCTCACGGGCCCAGCCGCTCCCCGGCATGTGGGATCTTCCCAGACCGGGGCACGAACCCGTGTCCCCTGCATCGGCAGGCGGACTCTCAACCACTGCGCCACCAGGGAAGCCCTCACCATTCTTATTCAACATAGTTTTGGAAGTTTTACCAAAGCAATCAGAGAAGAAAATGAAATAAAAGGAATCCAAAACAGAAAAGAAGAAGTAAAGCTCTCACTGTGTGCAGATGACATGATACTATACATAGAGAATCCTAAAGATGCTATCAGAAAACTACTAGAGCTAATCAATGAATTTGGTAAAGTAATGGGATACAAAATTAATGCACAGAAATCTCTGATATTCCTATACACTAATGATGAAAAACTTAAATCAAGAAAACACTCCCATTTATGATTGCAACAAAAAGAATAAAATATCTAGGAATAAACCTACCTAAGGGAGACAAAAGTCCTGTATGCAGAAAATTATAAGACACTGATGGAAGAAATTAAATATGATACAATGAGATGGAGAGATATACCATGTTCTTGGATTGGAAGAATCAATATTGTGAAAATGATTCTATTACCCAGAGCAATCTACAGATTCAATGCAATCCCTATCAAAGTACCAATGGCATTTTTCACAGAACTAGAACACAAAAATCACAATTTGTATGGAAACACAAAGACTCCAAATAGCCAAAGCAATCTTGAGAACAATAAATGGAGCTGGAGGAATCAGGCCCCCTGACTTCAGACTGTACTACAAAGCTACAGTAGTCAAGACAGTATAGTACTGGCACAAAAAGAGAAAGATAGATCAATGGAACAGGATAGAAAGCTCAGAGGTCAATCCATGCACATATGGTCACATTATCTTTGATAAAGGAGACAAGAATATAAAATGGAGAAAAGACAGCCTCTTCAATAAGTGGTGCTGGGAAAACTGGACAGGTACATGTAAAGTATGAGACTAGATCACTCCCTAACACCATACACAAAAATAAGCTCAAAATGGATTAAAGACCTAAATGTAAGGCCAGAAACTATCAGACTCTTAGAGGAAAACATAGAGAGAACAGTCTATGACATAAATCACAGCAAGATCCTTTTTGATCCACCTGCTAGAGAAATAGAAATAAAAACAAAAATAAACAAATGGGACCTAATGAAGCTGCAAATCTTTTTCACAGCAAAGGAAACCATAAAAAGACCAAAGATAACCCTTAGAATGGGAGAAAATATTTGCAAATGAAGCAACTGACAAAGGATCAATCTCCAAAATTTATAAGCAGCTCATGCAGCTCAATAACAAAGAAACAAACAACTCAATCCAAAAATGGGCAGAAGACTTAAATAGACATTTCTCCAAAGAAGATATACAGACTTCCAACAAACACATGAATGAATGCTCAACATCATTAATCCTTAGAGAAATGCAAATCAAAACTACAATGAGATATCATCTTACACCTGTCAGAATGGCCATCATCAAAAAATCTAGAAACAATAAATTCTGAAGAGGATGTGGAGAAAAGGGAAGACTCTTGCACTGCTGGTGGGAATGTGAATTGGTAGAGCCAATATGGAGAACCGTATGGAGCTTACTTAAAATACTACAAATAGAACTAAAAATATGACCCAGCAATCCCACTACTGGGCATGTACCCTGAGAAAACCATAATTCAAAGAGTCATGTACCAAAATGTTCATTGCTGCTCTATTTACAAGAGCCAGGAGATGGAAACAACCTACGTGTCCATCGTCAGATAAATGGATAAAGAAGATGTGGCACATATATACAATGCAATATTACTTAGCCATAAAAAGAAACGAAATTGAGCTATTTGTAATGAGGTGGATGGACCTAGAGTCTGTCATACAGAGTGAAGTAAATCAGAAAGAGAAAGACAAATACCATATGCTAACACATATATATGGAATTTTAGAGAAAATAAATGTCATGAAGAACCTAGGGGTAAGACGGGAATAAAGGCACAGACCTACTAAAGAATGGACTTGAGGATATGGGGAGGGGGAAGGGTAAGCTGTCACAAAGTGAGAGAGTGGCATGGACATATATATACTACATAATGTACAATAGATAGCTAGTGGGAAGCAGTCACATAGCACAGGGAGATCAGCTCCGTGCTTTGTGACCACCTAGAGAGGTGGGATAGGGAGGGTGGGAGGGAGGGGGATGCAAGAGGGAAGAGATATGGAAACATATGTATATGTATAACTGATTCAGTTTGTTATAAAGCAGCAACTAACACACCATTGTAAAGCAATTATACTCCAATAAAGATGTAAAAAAACAAAAAAACAAGTAATGACATTTCAGGTTTTAAAAAGACATCTATATGTAGAATATGAGTGTGAATGGGTTCTGTATTTAAACTTATCTCGGCAAAAGACAATTGGAATGCAATAAAAGTCCTAAGAATTAGTGTTATAGCTTAATACCTAATGCATAGACATTTTATTTCTAATATCTGATATACTTTATATTTGCCTAGATGAAAGTTATTAACAAAACACTCATAACATCCATTTTTTTCTTGTTTGAACAAGATAAACCATTTTTCTTTTAGGCAGGAAGAAATTTAGAAATGGTGAATTTGTTTTACCCAAATTAAAAGCAGCTGAACTCATCTCAAAGAGCATTTCCAATTCAGTTTTCTTGGTTATTTATATCTATAATTAGTAACTGATGTTCCAAAACAGATGATTTCATAAGATCAAATTATGCACACACACACACAGAAAATGAACGTACTTTTACGGGAACACTTCTGAGTATTTAAAAAGCTAATGTACATTGTGCATCTCCAAGTGAGGTTAAGCATGCAATATTCCCCAAACTTATTTCATAAAAGTGTTTTTTTAGCTGAACCTGTGTGAAATTCCATGTGAACATTTTATCTGAACAAATATTTGGGAAAACTGGCTGAATACATTATCTTTACTCCTTTAAGGAATTGAAAATACTTCATTTTAATTCTTCTCATGGTTCAGTATGGATATACAAAGAAAAGTATATATATATATATATATATAAATGAAATATAAATATAATATATATGTGTTATAAAATTAAGATAATTTTAAATTTCCATAAATTTTGAACTATCTTAATTGTATTCATTTTGGTGGTTTAGGCCAAATGTGCCAAACAAAATACATTGGCAAATTATTTGCCCTATTTGCAAAATATACTAAAGTAAATAAAAATATTGAGCAGAAAATGAGCTAGCCATATTTAAAATAAAATTTTCAACATTTATATTATTTTTATAAACAGGCTATTCAACAAATATCCTCTTAGTATTTCCACCTAGTGATCTTTTCTTTCTCCTGTTTTTGTTTTATTTAGACATTTTTTTTTTCCATCTGGGCATTTCAAAGGCCATTTTCATCAAGCTTTCAAGGAATAATCAGTATGATTTTCAACAACAATTCAATATAATTAAATTGGATTTTATGTTTTTACAGTTCAGATGATACATTATTTAAGTTCAAAAGAAGAAATGTTCGGACATAAAAAAATAATTGCTTAAAAATATGAGTACACAGGTATTTTCATTTACATCTTAGTGTTTTAATAACTAAATAAACAAAACTAGAACAAGATTTTTTGACGTAATTTGGAATTTTTTTTCTTTGTAGAACTAACCAAAATAGCACATGTAATTATAGTGATCCTTTAGGAACACAGAAAAACATTCACAAGTTCAGAAAATGGTTTTAGACACATGGGGTTCCATCTGCTACCTGCTCTACTTTTAAAGTGCGAAACCCATATCATGGTAGAGTCAGTAAGCTGTATTCAGAATCTGAAAATCCATCACTACCAGCTCTGCAAAAGTAAATATATTCCTCTATAGAATAGGAATTTTCTTTCCTGACCATCATTTTCCCCCACTTTCACAATAAAATCTGTTTTAATAGCTTGCCCCAATTTACAAAAAAAATCATACTTAAGTGTGTTACTTCGGGTTAAAGCATCAGTATTCCAGGAGGCTCTTGTAAAATACAAATTTACTATCAGAAATGTTCAGCTAACATCCCACCTGTTTCAGACTGTCTAGCACATATGATTCTGAAAGTTTTGTCCTCAGGACCACTTTACATTCTTAAAACTTATTAAGGACCCCAGAGAACTTTTGCCTCTGTTTGGTTATAGCTACCTATATTTTGGATTCAAAAATTTTAAATAACACATTTTATAAATATTCACTGATTAACTTGAAAATAGCAATAATTAACCAACCCCTTATTAACATCAATCCCATTTTTTTTTTTTTTTTTTGCGGTACGCTGGCCTCTCACTGTTTTGGCCTCTCCCATTGCGGAGTACAGGCACCAGAAACACAGGCTCAGCGGCAACTGCTCATGGGCCCAGCTGGTCTGCGGCATGTGGGATCTTCCCGGACCGGGGCACGAACCCGTGTCGTCTGCATCGGCAGGCGGACTCTCAACCACTGCACCAGCAGGGAAGCCCAATCCCATACTTTTAATGAAAAAACATTTTTTATGCTGGTCTCAGCATTTTGATAGTGAAGCTATGGAGTAGGAATGCCTAGAGCACTTGTCTGAGCTTGTACTACTTGTGGGGGCCCCAACGGACAGTTCCCTAGCGAGAACTTATGTTGTGGATGAACCAACCTTGTAGTCCTTATGATTGCAAGATGAAGCTCAGCAACAATCATTAAAGAACTTTGAAAAAACAAGGTGTATTACTCATAAGTCCTGAAGCATGCACGGTACACCTGGGGCCACATATCGAGATCATGGGGAGAGTGAGAGAGAGTGAACCCGCAGTTCTGCTTTTATGGGTGTAAAGGGTGAGATGCCAAGGGTTTTGCAGATTCATCCTTTACTGACAAATTTGAAACATGAGAGTGAGAATTAAAGCACGGGAGGGGAAAAGTAGGGTCATTCAAGCAGTCAGTTACCTAGATTAACCAGTGTTTTCTAAAAGGAGAACTTTATGGTTGGGGCAACCAGGCTCTTTATCTAGTTGGTAATATATTTATTTCAGATGGATATCTTTAGAATGGATTCCTTGGCAATCAAAAGCTGAATGCCAGCTTTAGTTTACAATCAAAAAACCAATTATCAGGTACTTACACTATAACATGTAAGTGATTCTTGAGCAACACGGGTTTGAACTGTGAGGGTGTGCTTTTTGGTGGTTTTTTTTTTTTGAATGCTAAATGTTACATTACTATGTAATTGGTAGTTGGTTGAATCCTCAGATGAGGAACTGCAGATATAGAAAGTCAACTGTAAAGTTGCACAGAGATTTTTGACTGCTCAGATGGTGGGCACCCCAACCACTGTGTTGTTCAAGGGTCAACTATATCTTCCCAAACAAAAAGAATGGTGTGAAGAGTGTCATTGCTTTACCGTTTTGTAAATTTCTTTAATGCTGGATTAATAAAAGACAACTGGATTGTCATATTAGCTCTGCATTCAAATTATTCTAATAATAGGTCATGTTTCTTTTGGAAAACTTCACCAAAAAATCCTAGTCTTGTAAAAATAGTTTTGACGTGATATACACCCTGAAAGTATTTTCTGGTGACTCCTAACCTCCCCTAGACTCTTCCAGAGTCTCTGTCAAGTCAAAACTATGGTCTAGCAGATAGCACTATCTCTAAAAAAAAACCTCTGGGGTAAATAGAACACGGATGTAAATCCTGGGAGAGTAAAACCTGGACAGAAGGGTTTCAAGATGTCAATGAACATCTGGGAAAATGTATTAGAATGGAGATTATGTGAAGTTTCCAAACCACCTTCACTCATTTTAAAGATATTCCTTGAGATAGCTCTATCAAATACATTGTTAATTGTTGAGATAAGATGATTTCCTTGGCTTTTTATATTTAGCTTCATTTATTATGTTGAAGTTGAAATTAACACACTGAAATTATTGGGATACACTTTTATTAGTCTTTCCTATATTATAATAATATTGGCATTAAAAAAAAAGCAAAACACTGAGTGCAAAAGATTACCATGTCCTATGACATGTAATTATTTCCCTTTCAGTCAGTTATGTTCCCTTCTTGAACACTACAACTTAAAGGGTACTGCAAAGGTACTGAGCCCAATCATGTATAATTGTTTTCTTCTTAGTTGAAAATTATCCACTTTTAACTTCAAAAAGTATAAAAGCTGAGATAAAATAACCCAGTCACCGAGATCCAGAAACCATATATTTCAATATTTTTATCAGTTTCCTTTATACTTACTTTACTTTCCAGTTCTCTATATGAAAATAAAACATAAATTTATTACATCTTTTATCATGATATATGGAGAATATACTATAGAAAAAATCTGAATCCTATACTTAAATAGAATATATCTATATATTCTACTGTCTCTGGTTCTACTGAAAGTAATTAATACATACATTACTCCATATCTTTGAAAGACAAAACCTAAAAACTAGAATAATACTTTAATCATATGTAAAAATATAAAATAGTCACATAAATTCACAAATGTAAACAAAATTATATAACATATCGTGGCTTTAACAAAGGAGTTAAAGGGGACTTCCCTGGCGGTCCAGTGGTTAACATTCTGTGCTTTCACTGCAAGGGGCATGGGTTCGATCCCTGGTCAGGGAACTAAAAAAAATTAAAAAAACAAAACAAAACAAAAAGGAGTTAAATATAATTTTGTGAAATAACTTTGAATCTTATGTTATACACAAGCCATAGAATTTTTCTTAAGAAAGAAAGATGTTTCTAAATGTGATATTGCAGAGTGAAGGAACAAAGAAATAATACAAAGAAGAGTATTTGAGTAGTTTTAGGGTAGGAATTTATATACAATTTAAATTGTCCTATTAGCATATAAAATGAAATTTCTGCAACAAATATAAGATGACTTTCATTTAAAAATGCTAAAACATATATTAAAATGTATAAAATCAGGACAGGTTAGTCTGTCAAGATGATTAACTATTGAATTTAGAATTTCTTGAATGAAAGTAATGACAGAAATTGAAGGAATTGTTAAAGTCATATATACCTTCAGGTATTCACATTATACAATGGAAACAGGATGTAGGAGAGCATGTAGAAGTTGTTCCTGTGTTTCCAAGAGATGATAGAGTCAAACACATTGTGTATGGACATTGATTGCCCTTTTGTGATAAACGCAACAGGTGTGTTGCTGAGAAAGTTCTAACATCTACTCAAATGTGGTCGAGCTATAAAGACTCTGCAGTTATTAAGGACTGAAAGAGAGACATTTTTCCAATCTATCATATGTCCTTTGTAAAGAAATAAGACTCCGGAGAAAGATGTGTACCTTTGGAAGAGAAAATACAGTTTTACAGGTCTCTCCATTGCCACGTGAAGGTATTTAGTGCAGGTTGGGTGGGCTATTACAAATTTCTGCAGGAAATTACAAATTTCTGCAGAGGCTGTCACTGGATGACTAACAATCAGCCCTTCTGCTCTGCAGCCTTACTGAACCCTGAGTAGTAGACCAGGTACATGTCACTTAAACTTTACAATGTCGGAGAATATTTGATAAAGATATAAAATTTTGGATTTTGATTCAGAATATGAGGAACTCCTTTACTTTTATATAAACACCCACTTCAAACTTATTAGAAGTTACTAAACTAAAGGTAAAGCAATATTTTTTAAAAAAATTTTTGTATGAAAATAGAAAATATTTAAGAAATTGATTTTATTGGTATCTGACTTTAAATACCAATTTTCACTGGTGTAAGTATAACTCAGAAGTGTAATCATTCCCATTGCCCCTACATTTAAGACTACACTTTGGAGATACAACATGTTTTGGTATGTGTTAGCAAAATTAAATGTCCTTCTTTTCCCTCCCAAGCTGGGAAACTTAGAAGAAATGCAGAAATAATACCATCCTTTTAGCGTTCCCGTTTGTTCTCCAGTCTTTTATACTTTCCCATATATTTCACATATGGTGTTCTATATATTTAGCAGCAACAGTGAAGGTAACATATATTTACAACAGGTATTGATGAATAAAAACAAATTAAAATGTATCAGCTCCTACATTTTGTGGTAGAATGGTTCCACTGTTGAGTTTTCCAAGCAGCTATGACAGTTTGCTTTCTACAGTCATTCAATAGCACCAACACTAGGAATCCAAACAACTGTGAGAAGTATTACTGTCCCTCAGGCTCTGGAGATGAGGACCATCTTTTCATGTTCTCAGCAATGTATTTGTAAACATACATTTAATAACAATGCATATTATTTAATTCTCATATTTACACTACTGAGTTATTATCCCCATTTCCATACAAAATGAAACTGCCAAAAGTTAAAAAGTTGATAAAAATAGAGCTGACATATATACTGAGGTCTTTTCACCTGGTTTAAATAAAAAGTTTATTAACCTAATTTCCTTTTTCTTTTTTTTATTGGATTTATCCCTTGATCATTATGTAATGTCTTTCTTTGTCTCTTGTTACAGTTTTTTTTTGAATTTTATTTTATTTATTTTTTTATACAGCAGGTTCTGATTAGTCATCAATTTTATACACATCAGTGTGTACATGTCAATCCCAACCTCCCAATTCATCAAACCACCACCACCACCCCCACACCACATTTCCCCCTTGGTGTCCATACGTTTGTTCTCTACATCTGTGTCTCAATTTCTGCCCTGTAAAACCAGTTCACCTGTACCATTTTTCTAGGTTCCACATATATGCATTAATATATGATATTTGTTTTTCTCTTTCTGACTTACTTCACTCTGTATGACAGTCTCTAGATCCATCCATGTCTCAACAAATGACCCACTTTTGTTCCTTTTTAAGGCTCAGTAATATTCCATTGTATATATGTACCACATCTTCTTTATCCTTTCATCTGTCGATGGGCATTTAGGTTGCTTCCATGAGGTGGCTATTGTAAATAGTGCTGCAATGAATATTGGGGTGCATGTGTCTTTTTGAATTATGGTTTTCTCTGGATATATGCCCAGAAGTGGGATTGCTGGGTCATATGGTAATTTTATTTTTAGTTTTTTAAGGAACCTCCATACTGTTCTCTATAGTGGCTGTATCAATTTACATTCCCACCAACAGTGCGAGAGGGTTCCCTTTTCTCCACATCCTCTCCAGCATTTGTTGTTTGTAGATTTTCTGATGACGCCCATTCTAAATGGTGTGAGATGGTACCTCATTGTAGTTTTGATTTGCATTTCTCTAATAATTAGTGATGCTGAGCAGCTTACCATGTGCTTCTTGGCCATCTGTATGTCTTCTTTGGAGAAATGTCTTTATGTCTTCTGCCCATTTTTGGATTGGGTTGTTTGTTTTTTTTAATATTGAGCTGCATGAGCTGTTTATATATTTTGGAGACTAATCCTTTGTCCATTAATTCTTTGGCAAATATTTTCTGCCATTCTGAGTGTTGTCTTTTCGTCTTGTTTATGGTTTCGTTTGCTGTGCAAAAGCTTTGAAGTTTCATTAGGTCCCATTGGTTTATTTTTATTTTTATTTCCATTACTCTAGGAGGTGGAAAGAAAAAGATCTTGCTGTGATTTATGTCAAAGAGTGTTCTTCCTGGACTTCACTGGTGGTGCAGTGGTTGAGAGTCTGCCTGCCGATGCAGGGGACATGGGTTCATGCCCCGGTCAAGGAAGATCCCACATGCTGCGTAGTAGTTGGACCCATGAGCCATGGCCACTGAGCCTGCGTGTCCGGAGACTGTGCTCCACAACGGGAGAGGCCACAACAGTGAGAGGCCTGCATACCGCTAAAAATAAATAAATAAATAAAAGTGTTCTTCCTATGTTTTCCTCTAAGAGTTTTATAGTTTCTGGTCTTACATTTAGGTCTCTAATCCATTTTGAGTTTATTTTTGTGTATAGTGTTAGGGAGTGTTCTAATTTAATGCTTTTACATGTAGCTGTACAGTTTTCCTAGCACCACTTATTGAAAAGACAGTCTGTCTTTTCTCCATTGTATATCCTTGCCTCCTTTGTCATAGATTAGTTAACTGTAGGTGCATGGGTTTATCTCTGGGCTTTTTCTCTTGTTCCATTGATCTATGTTTCTGTTTTTGTGCCAGTACAATATTGTCTCGATTACTGTAGATTTGTAGTATAGTCTGAAGTCAGGGAGTCTGATTCCTCCAGCTCCATTTTTTTCCCTCAAGACTGCTTTTGCTATTCGGGTCTTTTGTGTCACCATACAAATTTTAAGAGTTTTTGTTCTAGTGCTGTAAAAAAATTCAATTGGTAGTTTGATAGAGATTGCATTGAATCTGTAGATTGCTTTGGGTAGTATAGTCATTTTCAAAATATTGATTCTTCCAACCCAAGCACATGGTGTATCTCTCCAACTATTTGCATCATCTTTAATTTTTTTCATCAGTGTCTTATAGTTTTCTGCATACAGATCTTTTGTCTCCGTAGGTAGGTTTATTCCTAGGTAATTTATTATTTTTGTTGCAGTGGTAAATGGGAGTGTTTCCTTAATTTCCCTTTCAGACTTTTCATCATTAGTGTATAGGAATGCAAGAGATTTCTGTACATTAATTTTGTATACTGCAACTTTACCAAATTCATTGATTAGCTCTACTAGTTTTCTGGTGGCATCTTTAGGATTCTCTATGTATAGTATCATGTCATCTGCAAACAGTGACAGTTTTACTTATTCTTTTCCAATTTGTATTCTTTTTATTTCTTTTTCTTCTCTGATTGCCATGGCTAGGGCTTCCAAAACTATGTTGAATAATAGTGGTGACACTGAACAACCTTGTCTTGTCCCTGATCTTAGAGGAAATGTTTTCAGTTTTTCACCATTGAGTATGATGTTTCCTGTGGGTTTGTCCTATATTGCCTTTATTATGTTGAGGTAGGTTTCCTCTATGCCCACTTTCTGGAGATTTTTTTATCATAAATCGGTGTTGAATCTTGTCAAAAGCTTTTTCTGCCTCTATTGAGATGATCATATGGGTTTTATTCTTCATTTTGTTAATATGGTGTATCACATTGATTGATTTGCATATATTGAAGAATCCTTGCATCCCTGAGATAAATCCCACTTGATCATTGAGTATGATCCTTTTAATGTGTTGTTGGAGGCTGTTTGCTAGCATTTTGTTGAGGATTTTTGCATCTATATTCATCAGTGATATTGTTCTGTATTTTTCTTTTTTTGTAGTATCTTTGTCTGGTTTTGGTATCAGGGTGATAGTGGCCTCTTAGAATGATTTTGGGAGTGTTCCTTCCTCTGCAAGTTTTTGTAAGAGTTTGAGAAGCATGGGTGTTAGCTCTTCTCTAAATGTTTGATAGAATTCACCTGTGAAGCTATCTGGTCCTGGACTTCTGTTTTTTGGAAGATTTTGAATCACAGTTTCAATTTCATTAACTAATCTATGACAAAGGAGGCAAGGATATACAATGGAGAAAAGACAGACTGTCTTTTCAATAAGTGGTGCTAGGAAAACTGTACAGCTACATGTAAAGGGAGAAGGAAAATTACATAGATCAGAAACTCAGATATATGTGGAAAACTGAAAAGCATTCGAGAAGGAATAAATGAAGACTGGACATAGTTGCAACTCAGAAGCAAATTACTGAGGTGGAGAATTATAAAAGTTTTCTTATCTCAGGAAATACACCTTGTCTATTTCTGAAGGGAACATGTGAATTGAACAACTGACATGTTTCTCAGGGCATTTTTATTTGATTTAAATAGAAAATGATTCAATGGAACAATTTCACTTTTTTATTATAAAAATAAGAGTAGAGGAAACCTTCAAGAAGTTAGAGGAGTAAGACGTGGAGATCACCTTCTTCTCCACAAATGCAAGAGAAATACATCTACCTGTGGAACAACTCCTACAGAACACCTACTGAACGTTGGCAGAAGACCTCAGACTTCCCAAAAGGCAAGAAACTCCCATACCTGGCTAGGGCAACAGATAAAAAACAACAACCAAAAAAAAAAAAAGAGACAAAACAATAAGAACAGGACCTACAACTCTGGGTGGGAACTGTGAAGGAGGAAAAGTTTCCACACACTAGGAAGCCCCTTCACTGGAGGAGACTGGGGTTGACTGGGAGGAAGCTTCGGAGCCACAGAGGAGAGTGGAACAATAGGTGTACAGAGGGCAAAGCAGAGAGATTCCTGCACAAAGGATCAGTACTGACCATCACTCACCAACCTGAGAGGCATTTCTGCTCACCCACTGGGGTAGGCATGGGCTGAGAGCTGAAGCTCTGGCTTTGGAGGTCAGATCCCATGGAGAGGACTGGGGTTGGCTGCCTGAATACAGCCTGAAGGGGAGTGAACCACAGTTAGCCAGGAGGGAGTCTGAGAGAAAGTCTGGAATTGCCTAAGAGGCAAGAGACCATTGTTTTGGGGTGCACGAGGACAGGAGATTCACAACACCACCTAAACAATCTCTAGAGATGTGCGCAAGCCATGGCTATCAGCACGGACAACAGAGATGGGCATGAAGTGCTAATGCAGCTGCTGCAGCCACCAAGAAGCCTGTGTGCAAGTGCAGGTTACTATCCACACCACCCCTCCTGGGAGCCTGTGCAGCCCCCCACTGCCAGGATCCCGAGATCCAGGGACAGCTTCGCTGGTAGAACACATTGCGGACCTCGTGTTGTTGCAACATCACACTAGCATCTGCCACCGCAGACTCGCTCCTCAATCTGTACCCCTCCCTCCCCCTAGCTAGAATGAGCCAGAGCCCCCTAAACATCTGCTACTTTAACACTATCCCCTCAGAACAGATGCCCTCAGACGACCTACAGGCAGAGGCAGGGCCACACCCAAAGCTGAACCCCAGGAGCTGTGCGAACAAAGAAGAGAAAGGGAAATTTCTCCCAGCAGCCTCAGGAGCAGAGGATTAAATCTCGACAGTCAACGAGATGTATCCTGCATCTGTGGAATACCTGAATAGACAACGAATCATCCCAAAATTGAGGGGGTGGACTTTGGGAGCAACTGTACACTTTGGGTTTGCTTTCTGCATCTAAGCTGTTTCTGGTTTTATGTTTATCTTAGTTTCATATTTAGAGTTTATTATCATTGGTAGATTTGTTTATTAATTTGGTTGATCTCTTCCTTTATATATATATATATAGAGAGAGAGACATATACATTTTTTTTTTCATTTTTCTCTTTCTGTAACTGTGTATGTGTGTGCTTTTTTTGGTCTGTATAGCTTTGCTTTAACCATTTATCCTAGGGTTCTGACTGTCTTTTTTTTTGTAAAGTTTTAGCACTTGTTATCATTGGTGGATTTGTTCTTTGGTTTGGTTATTCTCTTCTTCCTTTCTCTTTTTTATTACTTTTTAATTTTTTTTATTCTTAATATGTTTTTATTTTAATTATTTTATTTTATTCTCCATTTATTTCTTTTTTTTCTCCATTTCTTCTGAGCCATGTGGCTAACAGGGTCTTTGTGCTCTGGCTGCATGTCAGGCCTGTGCCTCTGAGGAGGGAGAGCTGTGTTCAGGACATATGTCCACCAGAGACCTCCAGGATCCATGTAATTTCAAATGGTGAAAGCTCTCTCAGGGATCCCCATCTCAAGGCTAAGACCCAACCCTACTAAAAAAACGAGCAAGATAAAGTGCTGGACACCTTATGCCAAACAACTATCAAGACAGTAACACAGCCACACATATTAACAGAGAGGCTGCCTAAAATCATAATGTCACAGACACCCCAAAACATACCACAGGACGTGGTCCTGACCACCAGAAAGACAAGATCCAGCCTCATCCACCACAACACAGGCACCAGTCCCCTCCACCAAGAAGCCTACACAACCCACTGAACCAACTTTAGCCACTGGGGGCAGACACCAAAAACAAGGGGAACTACAAACCTGCAGCCTACAAAAAGGAGATCACAAACACAGTAAGTTAAGCAAAATGAGAAGACAGAGAAACACATAGTAGATGAAGGAACAAGGTAAAAACTAACCAGACAAAACAAATGAAGAGGAAATAGGCAATTACCTGCAAAAGAATTCAGAGAAATGATAGTAAATATGATCCAAAATCTTAGAAATAGAATAGAGAAATATGCAAGACACGTTTAACAAGGACCTAGAAAAACTAAAGAGCAAGCAAACAATGATGAACAACACAATAAATGAAATAAAAAATTCTCTAGAAGGAATCAACAGCAGAATAACTGAGGTAGAAGAATGTATAAGTGACAGCGAAGATAAAACATTGGAAATAGGGCTTCCCTGGTGGCGCAGTGCTTGAGAGTCCGCCTGCCGATGCAGGAGACGCGGGTTCGTGCCCCGTTTCGGGAAGATCCCACATGCCGCGGAGCGGCTGGGCCCGTGAGCCATGGCCACTGAGCCTGCGCGTCTGGAGCCTGTGCTCCGCAAATGGGAGAGGCCACAACAGTGAGAGGCCCGCATAACGCAAGGAAAAAAAAAAAAAAAAAAAAAAAAATTGGAAATAACTACCATGGAGCAGAATAAAGAAAAAAGAATGAAAAGAATTGAGGACTGTCTCAGAGACCTCTGCGACAACACTAAACACACCAACATTTGAATTATAGGGGTCCCAGAAGAAGAGGAGAAAAAGAAAGGGACTGAAAAAAATATTTCAAGAGCTTATAGTTGAAAACTTCCCTAATATGTGAAAGGAAATAGTCAATCAAATCCAGGAGGCACAGAAGGTCCCATACAGGATAAATACAAGGACAACAGGCAAAGACACATATTAAACAAACTATCAAAATTAAATACAAAGAACAAATATTAAAAGCAACAAAGGAAAAACAAAAAATGACATATAGGAAAATCCCCATAAGCTTAACAGCTTATCATTCAGCAGAAACTCTGCAAGCCAGAAGGGAGTGGCAGGACATATTTAAAGTGAGGAAAGGGAAAAATCAACAACCAAGATTAATCCTCCTGGCAAGAATCTCATTCAGATTCAATGGAGAAATTAAAAGCTTTACAGACAAGCAAAAGCCAAGAGAATTCAGCACCACAAAACCAGCTTTATAACAAATGCTAAAGGAACTTTTTCAGGCAGGAAACATAAGAGAAGGAAAAGACCTACAATAACAAACCCAAAACAATTAAGAACATGGTAATAGGAACATACATAATGATACTTATGTTAAATGTAAATAGATTAAATGTTTCAACCAAAATACATAGACTGTCTGATGGATACAAAACAAGACTCATATGTATGTTGTCTACAAGAGACCCACTTCAGACTTAGGAACACATACAGACTGAAAGTGAGGGGATGAAAAAAGATATTCCATGCAAATGGAAATCAAAAGAAATCTGGAGTAGCAATTCTCATATCAGACAAAATAGACTTCAAAATAAAGATTACTACAAGAGACAAAGAAAGATACTACAGAATGATCAAGGGATGAACCCAAGAAGAAGATATAACAATTATAAATATTTATGCATCCAAAATAGGAGCACCTCAATACATAAGGCAAATACTAACAGCCATAAAAGGGGAAATTGACAGTCACACAATCATAGTATGGGACACTAACACCCCACTTTCAGCAATGGACAGATCATCCAAAATGAAAGTAAATTAGGGAAAAGAAGCTTTAAATGACACATTAAACAAGGTAGATTTAATTGACATTTATAGGACATTACATCTAGAAACAACAGAATACATATTCTTATCTTGGGTCACAAATCAAGCCTTGGTAAATTTAAGAAAATTGAAATCATATCAAGTATCTTTTCTGACCACAAAACTATTAGACTAGATATCAATTACAGGAAAATATCTAAAAAATACAAATACATGGAGGCTAAACAATACAGCACTTAATAACCAAGAGATAACTGAAGAAATCAAAGAAGAAATAAAAATAATACCTATAAACAAATGAAAACATGGTGACCCGAAACCTATGGGATGCAGCAAAAGCAGTTCTAAGAGGGAAGTTAATATCAATAGAATCCTACCTCAAGAAACAAAAAACGTCTCAAATAAACAACCTAAGCTAACACCTGAAGCAACTGGAGAAAGAAGAACAAAAAAACCCCAAAGTTAGCCGAAGGAAACAAATCATAAAGATCAGATCAGAAATAAATGAAAAAGAAATGAAGGAAATGATAGCAAAGATCAATAAAACTAAAAGCTGGTTCATGGAGAAGATAAACAAAATTGATAAACCATTAGCCAGATTCATCAAGAATAAAAGGAAGAAGATTTAAATCAATAGAATTAGAATGGAAAAAGGGAAGTAAAAACTGACACTGCAGAAATACAAAAGATCATGAGAGATTACTATAAGCAACTGTATGCCAAAAAAATGGACAACCTGGAAGAAATGGACAAATTCTTAGAAAAGCACAACCTTCTGAGACTGAACCAGGAAGAAATAGAAAACAGAAACAGACCAACAACAAGTAGTGAAACTGAGACTGTGATTAAAAATCTACCAACAAACAAAAGCCCAGGACAAGACAGTTCCACAGGTGAATTCTATTAAACATTTAGAGAAGAGGTAACACCTATCCTTCTCAAACTCTTCCAAAATATAGCAGGGAGAGGAACACATCCAAACCCATTCTATGTGGCCACCATCACCCAGACACCAAAACCAGACAAAGATGTCACAAAGAAAGAAAACTACAGACCAATATCACTAATGAATATAGATGTAAAAATCCTCAATAAAATACTATCAAACAGAATCCAAAAGAACATTAAAAGCATCATACACCATGATGAAGTGGCGTTTATCCCAGCAATGCAAGGATTATTCCATATATACAAATCAATCAGTGTGATACACCATGTTAAGAAATTGAAGGATAAAAACCATATGATTATCTCAATAGATGTAGAAAAAGCTTTTGAAAAAAATTCAACACCCATTTATGATAGAAAACCTTCCAGAAAGTAGGCATAGAGGGAAATTACCTCAACAAAATAAAGGCCATATATGACAAACCCACAGCCAACATCATTCTCAATGGTGAAAAAGTAAAACCATTTCCACTAAGATCAGTAACAAGACAAGGTTGCCCACTCTGACCACTGTGTTTCAACATAGTTTTGGAAGTTTTAGCCACAGTAATTAGAGAAGAAAAAGAAATAAAAGCAATCCAAATTGGAAAAGAAGAAGTAAACCTGTCACTTTGCAGATGACATGACATTATACATAGAGAATCCTAAAGATGTTACCAGAAAACTACTAGAGCTAATCAATGAATTTGGTAAAGCAGCAGGATACAAAATTAATGCACAGAAATCCCTTGCATTCCTATACACTTTTGATTAAAAATCTGAAAGAGAAATTAAGGAAACACTCCCATTTACCATTGCAACAAAAAGAATAAAATACCTAGGAGTAAATCTATCTAAGGAGACAAAAGACCTGAATGCAGAAAACTATAAGACACTGATGAAAGAAATGAAAGATGACACAAAAAGATGGAGAGTTATACCATGTTCTTGGATTGGAAGAATCAACATTTTGAAAATGACTATACTACCCAGAGCAATCTACAGATTCAATACAATCCCTATCAAACTACCAGTGGCTTTTTTCACAGAACTAGAACAAAAAAGCTCACGATTTGTTTGGAAATGCAAAAGACCCTGAATAGCCAAAGCAACATTGAGAAAGAAAAACAGAGCTGGAGGAATCAGGATCCCAGACTTCAGACTATACTATAGAGCTATAGTAATCAAGACAGTATGGCACTGGCACAAAAGCAGAAATATAGATCAATGGAACAGGATAGAAAACCCAGAGGTAAACCCACGCACATATTGTCACCTTATTTTTGATAAAGGAGACAAGAATATAAAATGGAGAAAAGACAGCCTCTTTAATAAGTTATGCTGGGAAAACTGGACAGTTACATGTTAAAGAATGAAATTAGAACACTCCCTAACACCATACACAAAAATAAACTCAAAGTGGATTAAAGACCTAAATATAAAGGCAGACACTATCAAACTCTTAGAGAAAAACATAGGCAGAACCCTCTATTACATAAATCACAGCAAGATCCTTTTTTACTCACCTCTTAGAGAAATAGAAATAAACAAATGGGACCTAATGAAACTTCAAAGCTTTTGCACAACAAACAAAAACATAAACAAAATGAAAAGACAACCCTCAGAATGGGAGAAAATATTTTCAAATGAAGCAACTGACAATGTATTTATCTCCCAAATTTACAAGCAGCTCATTCAGCTCAATACCAAAAGAACAAAAACTCAATCCAAAAATGGGCAGAAGACTTAAATAGATATTTATCCAAAAAGAATATACAGATAGCCAACAAACACATGAAAGAATGCTCAACATCACTAATCATTAGAGAAATGCAAATCAAAACTGCACCAGTTTTGCACTGGTATCACCTCACACAAGTCAGAATGGCCATCATCAAAAAAGCTACAAATGATAAATGTTGGAGAGGGTGTGGAGAAAAGGGAACCCTCTGGCACTATTGTTAGGAAAGTAAATTGATACAGCCACTATGGAGAACTGTATGGAAGTTCCCAGAACTAAAAATAGACCTTTCATATGACATAGCAATCCTACTACTGGGCATATTACCTGAGAAAACCATAATTCAAAAAGGCACATGCACCCCAATGTCCATTGCAGCTCTATTTACAATAGTCAGGACATGGAAGCAACCTAAGCATCCATCAACAGATGAATGGATAAAGAAGATGTGGCACATACATGCATTGGAATATTACTCAGCCGTAAAAGGAAGCGAAATTCAGTTATTTGTAGTGAGGTGGATGGACCTAGAGTCTGTCATACAGAGTGGACTAAGTCAGAAAGAGAAAAACAAATACCTTATGCTAACACGTACATATGGAATCCAAAAAAAAAAAAAAAAAAAGGTTCTGAAGAACTTACGGATAGGACAGGAAAAAAGACACAGATGTAGAGAATGGGCTTGAGGGTACAGGGAGTGGGAAGGGTAAGCTGGGAAGAAGTGAGAGAGTGGCATGGACATATATACACTATCAAATGTAAAATAGATAGCTAGTGGGAAGCAGCTACCTAGCACAGGGAGATCAGCTGGGTGCTTTGTGACCACCTACAGTGGTGGGATAGGCAGTGTGGGAAGGAGATCCAAGAGGGAGGGGATATGGGGATATATGTAGACATATAGCTGATTCACTTTGTTATAAAGCAGAAATTAACACACCATTTTAAAGCAATTATACTCCAAGAAAGATGTTAACTAACTAACTAACTAACTAACTAACTAACTAAATAAATAAATAAATAAATAAATAAAATGTGCATATAAAATGTCTTTGCCTTTTGTGCTATTTAGTGAGATCCAGCTTCAACCTTCTATCTCTATCTCTGTTTCTGTTTATTTTCAACTAACTAGATACTCTACTTCATTCCTTGAAGACTTACCCCTTGTTCAAAATCTTCCTTTGCACATCAGAAAGGTTTTATTATCTGTTCAATATCCTGGCCTCCCTGCTTTATAATCCATACATCTCCAGTGTTTTGTTTTGTTTTTTTTTCCCTTCTGCATTCTGCTCAGCTTCCTTCTCCATCTACCTTGTTATCACCTGAAAATCTTCAATCTCTGAAATCACTAAATCAGATAATGTGGACTTTTCCACTTTAAACACTTCAGTACTTTTATCATATCTATGCTTTCATATCATTAAAATCTCCACCATATGGACCATTCCACGCTTTCCTATTTCTCAGTCACTTCCCTACCTGTGGTCTATAATTTCAATAATATTTTGTCATAGGCCACAAGTCTCCATCCTATTTACCTGGATACCCTCTATCTGATTGAATTTAAGTACATATCAACAGTTTCCTAAGCATGTCTTGCCTTCAAAATTCTCTTTTTCTAATTCTACTCTTCTCTTCTATTTTAATAAAATTAGAATAACAATATTAATTATTATGAAATAAAAATCTCATCACATTTTTTCCTACTTAGAACTCACTTTTAACATAAAGTTCAGAATTTTTTATGGCCTAAAATTACGTTTGTGACCTGAACTCCATCAGCCTTACAGATTCACCTTTTGTGATTGACTTTGCTCATTCCTTTCTTTCTCTGCAAGGCCTTTTTATTTGCACCTCCCCATACCTACTACTCTGATTTGACATATTTGCTTCCCTAGTTCAGATTCATCCTTTAGATCTCACCTTAAACATCAACTTTTCTAGGGAGGGGAGCTGTATCTATTTACCCTATATGTCACTTGATTGATATCTTTGGTATGCTCACTACCACTGGGTATACCCCCTCTCAAAGCACTACAAATGATCTTTTCCAAGGTATCTTCTTGCTACTGGAGGCTATGTTCCTTGAACATACAGACCTGTTCATCTTGATCACCACTGTATCTTAACCACATAGAATAACACCTCACATATTATAGGTGCTTAGTATATAGTGTTAATGAAGGTTAATTTTCTACTAATATGACAGAATAGTGATCTAAGAACAACAAAATAAATGACTCAGTCTTTGAAAATGTTGAAATTAGATATGAGAGTTAATGTATATAAGATATGTACATGCAATTTTTTTTGTAATTACAGAACCATTTGGGAAAAAAATATTACTGTTGATAGATTTTAACACATTTATCTGTTGCTTATTAATTTTTTTTTAGTTTATAACATATGCTTCTTAATTATTGATCAATATGAGCTACATGTTTCTCAGTATTCTCATGTAATTATCTAATGTTAAGCCCTTCAAGGGAAAGTACTGCAGCTTTATTCAACCTTATTTCTCTCCAATAACATGATAGATCTTAAGGACGATTCCATGTGAACCCTCCTAAAGCCTGACTGTTATCCCTGAAGTAGCAGAAATGTAGATGCCTTCCAAATATTGTCTATCCCTTCTATCTTAGAAACAGAATCTTAATTTTATTTAATAAAGCAGTGTTTCCAGCCAGAAAGGTACATTTCCTAGCCTCCATTGTAGCTAAATATGGTCTTTTAACTAAACTGGGGTCAGTGAGATTTAAAAGAGAAATATTTGATGGAAGGATGCTTAATCAGTTAGGAAGTGTAAATTAGGCTATTTCCTGCTTTTCCCTTTCCCTTTTTCATAAACTGAGCATTTGTAGCCCTACTAACTAGCAATGGTAGCCCTACCAACTGTCTAAGAATATGAATTGAGTTTGAAGATAGAAATAATATTTCACAAATGTGAAAGAGATGATAGAAAGAGCTTAAGTCCCTTTAAATTCAGCAAGCTTGCAAGACTCAAAAGAAATACCCTAAGTTGGTTAAGTATAATTTGTTGTCACAATTACCATCTCCTCAGAAATTTTTCTGTGTGGCAAAACTTAGCTGAAAATTACATATCCTCTATATCATCACAAGTAGGATTATGTATGAAACGTTGTTTCAAAATTAAAGGAATTTGTGAGAGATTTGGAAAGTACTAACCCCAAAATCCATCAATTTTCTTGTCTTTACATAAAATTGGCTATATTCCGCCATCACTGCTTCCTTGGTATCTGTTTTTTCAGTACAAATTGTTATCACTCGGCTTAGTTTAACTGGACTTCTCATTGTTGCTTCTAGATATTCTCCCTTACTCTCGTCTAAATCTCTAGCTTTTATATTCATTTACTTATAGGTTTTATGACGCTGCTTGTTCTTGTAATTTAACACACCCTGTTTATTCCCCAGCTCCTACCAATCCATTCCACTTCTGTCATGGTTACGCTAATTTACATATTAAAAAAACAACTTTCCTAACTCTTAGGCCTTTCCATTCTATCCACAGCCCTCCAATGATGATGTCAATCCTATCTCAAACACTCTCCTAGTCATACGTGAAAGCATACCTTGGAATTAATAGTAAGAGCAATATTTTCATAAATCCAGTGTCATACTATTCTCTGACTACCTCTTCCCAATTTTCAAGCTCATTCATTCTAGTATTACCAAATCCAACATTCTCTCAAGTCCATTAAGAGCTCCAATCCATTTATCTTATAACCTTTTAATTGTTACTTATTCACATGATTCCTTCTTTCCATTTCTAACCTTTCAACAGAGATCACTTTAAAACATAAGCCACATGACTTGTTCCTCTCCTGCCATTCTCTCCCTTGTCCACATTTTTCCAGTCACATTGACTGCTACACTATTTTCAAATATGCCAGGAACAACCCTGCTTCAAAGCCTTTATAGCTACTTTTCTTTTTGCCTATTTATTTAACAGGGTCACTCACCTCTTCAGGTCTTCAAGTCTTTCTTCATCTCATCTTCTCAATTAGGCTTACCTAACCAAACTATTTCATAAATCTTTTTGCCCTTCATTCCAATTCCTGCTTACCGTACTCTTGTTTTTCTTTCTACTCTTCCTTTTTTTCTATTGATGTTATAACAAATTATAACAAACTAATGGCTGAAAATAAAACAAATTGATCATCTTATAATTCTGTAGGTAGCATTTCAACATGGAAGTTCAGGGAAAAATCAAAATGTCAGCAGGGCAGTGTTCCTTTCTGGAGGGTCCAGAGGAGAATCTGTTTCCTTGCCTTTACCAGTTTCTAGATGCCAACAACATTCCTTAGCTCATGACCACTCTCCTCCATCTTCAAAGACAGGGTGGGGAATCACTCTGATTTTCTTCTATAGTCACATTTCCCTATGTTTCCTTCCTCCATTTTTAGGAACTCTATGATTACTTTGGACCCACCCAGAGATAATCCAGGATAATCTCCCTATTTTAAGATCAGTTGATTAACAACCTTAATTCTAACATCAACATACATTCTCTTTGTCACATACCATAACATTTTCAAAGGTTTGTAAGATTAGAATGTGGACACCTTTGGGAGAACACTATTCTATATTCCATACCGTACCACGTATACATAAGTCTGTTTCATGACTATTCTGTTCCATTTATCTATTTACTTATTTTTACACCAAAACTGCAGTCTCAGTTACTGAAGTTCATCATAAAAATATTGATATCAAGTAGTTGAGTCCTTAACACAGTCCTTTATTTATTTCTTTTAATCTATTCTAGGTCCTGTGGTTTTTGATAAAAAGTATAGAATAGACTTCAATTTATACACAAAAGCACTTTGGGAAATTTATTGGTTTGCCTTGAATGAATATGAAGAGAATTTAAAATGAGTAAGAATAAAACATTTTTTAAAGGAAACAAAAATGAGTTTCCCAATTTATTTACATACTACATTTCTTCATTTATATAGGTCCTGTTCAATTTCTCTTGGTAATATTTTATTTTTTCATGTAGAAATGTTAAATACCATGTATTACATTTGTTACTATTTTATTTTTTATACTATTGCAATGGTACAATTCTTAAATCTTTGTTTTCAAGTCTTTGCTACTAGTATATAGGGACAATTGATTTTTCTGTATTGACCCTATATCCTATGAGAAAGGTAAATTCACTTGTTTTAATGGATTTAAGTTAAATTTCTTAGGCTTTTCTATATAAACATGTATGTTGTCTTCCAATAGCAACATTATTACTTATCTCTTTCTGGACCTTATGCTTTTTTATTTTCTTGTCTTGCCCTACTACAGCCTAGGACCTCCAGTATAATGTCAGATAGAAGGTGTGAGAATGAGGAAAGTTACCGTTTACCCAATCTAACAGCAAAGGCACTTGATATTTCACAATTAGGATAAGAATAGCTGTAGGATTTTATTGCTAGCATTTAGTAGATTGAAAAAGTGCCTGTCTATACCTAGTTGTCTGAGTGGTATTTGTATTAAATAGCCATTTCTCTTATAATTAATTTGAGAAGAAAGAAAAATGTTATATTTTATATTTACCCTAATATTTACTATATTAGGTGACATTAATTTCTTATTATAGATCTGATGTTCTATTTTATGGCATTCCCTTTCATACTGAAAACGTTTATTATGCATTTCTTGTAGTGTAAGTCTACTAACTAAGAATTCATTAAGCTTTCTTTTATGTTAAAAGGTCTTTGTTTTGCCCTCTGATTTAAGATATATTGCTACATGTAGAATTCTGAACTTACGGGTTTCTGTAAAGAATCTGAAAGTTTTTATTCCATTTTCTTCTCTCCATTGTTTTGCTGAGAAGTCAGTCATCTTTCATATTATTTTTCCCCTTTGTGTAATGTATCTATTTTCCCCTCCACCTGCATTCAATTTTTTTTTTTTTCTATTTTGGTTTTCAGCAATTTGACTATAGTATGTCCAGATATGGGTTTCCTTCTTTTCATCCTGCTGGGTTTTGAAAAATTTCTTGGGTCTGTATGGTATGCTTTCAAAAACTTGAGAATATTTTAACCATTGTTTCTTCAAAAGCTTTTAGTCCCCCTTCTCAACTCACTGCAATTTTATCATTTAACTGAAATTAGACTGAGAGAAATCACCAATAATTGTCTGTATGCTATATCCATCTAATGTTCTTTTCTTTATTATTAATTTCTGAATCTTTTGGTTATAATTGTCACTGTTGGCTATTTCTGTCTGACATCACTTTCTACCTCTATGACTTGTGAAAGATGACTTTTTCCAGGTTCTCCTCCAATATTTCAAACCTGTATTCTCTGCCTCTAATATTAGATATTCTTTATTATTATTAGCCTTAAGTGATTGTGTCACCTAGACATCATGCCTTTAGCCTATTCATTTATTGTTATATATCTTTTCCGGTGATTTCTGACAAATTTTATCTTTGACCTTGAATTCTTATTAAGACTTAGCATCATATCCAACTTGCATTGAAACACTGCAAGCAAGTAAAAGCAGAACTCATTCGCAATTCTCTTTTTATGTCTTTTTCGATGGCACCTCCATTTATGCAATCACCCAAGCCAATGATTTTGGTGACCTTTCTAAATATATTCTCTTCCTCATTACTAGCCACTCTGATAAGTCATCAAGCCCTGCCAACTCTAACCCCCACTCTTATTTTTGTAATTTAGTTCAGGCCCTTATCACTGTGACCTTAAGCATTATAAAAGATCTGGACTTCTTTTTTCTATTCTCAGTTCTATTAAACAGCCTTCAAGGAAATGTACACATTACAAAATACAAATTGAATCTTTTCCTTTCATGGTTGTAAACCATTAAACATTTCTCCATAATCAAAAAATACTAAACTATCTCTTCAGTCTGGAATAAATGTCATTCCTAATATGCCCCTGTATACCTCTCCAATTCTGACTCTTAATTATTTTACTATAATTTATTATTGTTATATATCCCTGAACATGTTTTACTATCCTTTCCACTTTGTCCAGAATTAGCTTTCTTTAGTTGTTTACCCGGTGGCTTCTTATTATTTTCTCCAAAGCAAGATGATATGTCACCCACCCTATGAGGTGTTTTTTAACAAAGCTATTCATTCTCTTTCTTATTTTGCTTCACTTTTGTACAGAAAAGTATATTTGCATTTGCCAACTTAATAATATTAGTCCATATCTGTGTATTTTCCTGTATTTTCTTCCTTTCATATTGTGTCAACAGTGTTTAATAGAGCTCTTGGCTTATGATAGAAACATATTGCTTTTTCTTTTTTAAGCTTTCAGTCACTTTCATTTTTCTTTCTTTTCCCTGCTCTCCTTTTCCTTTTCAATTTTGTTTACTTTTGCTTTCTCTCCCATAATAATATTCTAATAGTAGAAAATTAATAAAAGATGTATTTACCTGTATATGAAAAATGTACATTCCAACTGAGTGATCTTTTTTTCCCCTTAAAATCATAATTATGTAAAGTTAAAATGGCTATGATCAATGGCCTAAATACTTCTGAACCAAGCACAGTCTGGAGTATATACCACTTAATGTTCTTTTATTCAAGTGCTTAATTTAATCATGAGAATTTAATAAGAATTTGATGTTTTTATTTTTTTCTCATTTTCAAAAGTATTTCCAAAAAATTATGTTGAAGATATAATGAACTTTTGTGAGATTATTTTAAGTTATTCAACTTGGGAAAATTAGCTGAGATAACTAACCAAAATATTATTAATATTCAGTATTTTTTGCAGTTTATTGCCACCATTCCATATGAAGATGTTTATGAAGACATTTAAGATATATGAAGATATTTATTTAGATGATGTGGAGTTAAAAAGATACAGTAAAGATTAACACAAACAACTATATCTTTACAGTTTAGTTAAGGATCAAGTTCTTACAAAGATTATGATTTATCTTTCCTTTAAAATAGAAATATTCATTTTTCTCTATACTTTAGTTACTAAATATATTTAAGCTTTAAAATTATGACATGGAATAAAATAATGTTGAACTTTTGGGCTTCCCTGGTGTCACAGTGGTTGAGAGTCCGCCTGCCGATACAGGGGACACGGGTTCATGTTCCAGTCTGGAAAGATCCCACATGCCACACCACATGCTGCAGGGTGGCTGAGCCCGTGCGCCATGGCCGCTGAGCCATTTATTTATTTATTTATTTATTTATTTTAACATCTTTATTTATAACTGCTCCACAATGGTGTGTTAGTTTCCGCTTTATAACAGAGCGAGTCAGTTATACATATACATATGTTCCCATATCTCTTCCCTCTTTGTCTCCCTCCCTCCCACCCTCCCCATCCCACCCCTCCAGACAGCCACAAAGAACCGAGCCGGCCTCCCTGTGCCACGTGGCCGCCTCCCACCGGCCATCCACCCCACGCTCGCTAGTATATATATGTCCATGTTGCCCTAACACACCTCACCCTTCCCCCTCCCCACATCCTCAAGTCTGTTCTCCAGTAGGTCTCTGTCTTTATTCCTGTTTTACCCCTAGATTCTTCATAACATATTTTTTTCTGATTAATCATTTTCCCTTCTGAATATGACATTTGCATTAAGAAATATAGATTTTTCTTCATATTTTGTTCAAGTCATAAAAATCTTAGAGATGATAATTTTTTTTCCTTGTTTCAGAGAGATCTCATGGAAGACTTTCTCTTCCAGACATATAACTGAGTTAGTTGACAAAATATTTGGTTAGTGGAATATAGCAAATATTATTTTCAGAAGGAAGAGAGGAAAATGTAAAAAACCCTATTATTTCCATGAAAAAAAATATACATAAACTACTAAATATAACAACCTTATAGACATATACAGAGAGAGTGAAAGGGAGAGAGAGAGAGAGTTCTGTTTCCTAGGGCTAATAAACATGGTATAGTTAGACTTGACAAACTGCAACTGATTTCAAAATTAGTGTTATATGAATATGTCAAGGTTTCTTCTTTTTTTTTTTTTCATTGATACCTAACTTCAGTACTAATCTTTAAGAATAAATGGGGGAAATGTGTGACTTTAAAATATTAGGCTCATTTTCAACAAATGTTAATTACCTAAATTTTATCAGAGTCACAAAATCAAGGATATTTCAGTCTTTGAAAGTATTTTTGGCAGTACTATTGTTTGGAGATAATATGAATAATAACTCCTGCCCCCCCCACCATAAAGCTATCACCTATTTTGATTTTGGTTAAATCCTAATTGGAAGAGAGGTGCAATAATTTATGTGCATTATTCCCAATATAAATTATTTTTATCTATTACACAGGGAAAATAATAATAATGTTTATTTAACCCATTTCTAATTCTAGCTGTTTATTTAAAAGTTAAAGTGAAATCAATAGATGATTACATTTCTAACACTTTTTCTCTCTGAACAGGAAAGTATATGTTTAATTTTGTCGTTTTTGTTTGTTTGTTTTTCACCTACTAGCATCCTATGTTTTATAGAATATCCCATCATTTTCCCAGCTAAAGTGCTTAGAAAACTTGCTGCAAAAAAACCCAAAAAATACCCAGACATCTTTTCATTAAATGCATATTAAGCCATTCTAAGTACTTTTTTACAAATAACAATAATCCCGGAAATTTTCTCTTTAAAATGAGAGGGCAAAATACATAGTTGAAAAGAACAAAATCCACAATAAGAAATGATATAATCAACTATATAGAGTATATTAAAACTTAAATTATGTATTCACAGGATAAAATAATCGCCACTTGTTTTATATGTTAATTGTTAATTTCTACTTTATGGGAAATTGCTGAAATTATTGTAGCACCAAAATTGATATCAGCTTTTGTCTTGGTTTTCTGAGACA
The DNA here is from genome assembly GCF_000442215.2 of Lipotes vexillifer. NCBI lineage: Eukaryota > Metazoa > Chordata > Mammalia > Artiodactyla > Lipotidae > Lipotes > Lipotes vexillifer. Next base: position 369,364 of record NW_006795562.1, read on the forward strand.
GCCATCTACATCCCTCTATTCCGAACTTTCCCACTGCCTTGTAAAAAAATAAATAAACAGAAAACTGAAATAAATAGTTAGACCAGAAAGGGGGAGTTCTCAAGCACTGCAATGACAGAAAATCCCAGCATGAAGAAGAAATACTCCTCTTCTTTCCTGGAAAAAGCTCAGCCAGTGAAAATCCATGGCATATTTTTTCATTATAGCCCTCCCAACTTCCATTTCCCCTCTATAAAAGTGTTCTTCCTTTGCCCTGTGGAAACTCACAGATGGTTTGTCATTGTTGCACACTCCAAATTGCAATTCTTTGCTGATCCTGTATAAACTTATCTTTACTGAAGGAGTATCTGGGTAACTATCTGTTTAGGTAAACATTTGGTGGCCCATGTGAGGACCAGCTATGATCCCATTAGGCTCCCGGACTGGTAAGCAAACAGCTGCAATACTACAATTGAGCCCATTGTGTTCACTGTTTTTCTTGCCAACCCTGGAGTTTGAAGATATTTCTTCCTTCTGGATCCAAACTCATACTATCTTTGTCTTTTAAGTCCTTCAGGCTTTATTTGGGATCTATCTTAAGGTTTTATTCTTTATAGGTAAGATCTTGCTCTGTATGGGAGTACTCATTTGTCACTTTTGTCTGAATTAGAGATCAGCCTGTTTCAACCAGACCTGGCTGAGGCACCATTGGCCAATTCCTTTGGAACAGAGGCTGTTGCATTGAAACTGTGTCAGTTCAGCCTAGGAGCTGTTCTCTGGAAAGTGGGTGAAAAGTCTTTTACCTGGCTGCTCCAGGACTAAGCCATTTCCTTAGAACTAGTAGGTATTAGCTTGCAGACTGTTTGAGTTGCAAGGTGCGGAGCAGCTGTTTGAACTGCATGCAAATTGTTCTTTTGCTCTAGAGAAAAATTCATGAAAAATGGGATCCCAGTTATATAAATATTTCTTAGATAACTACAGGGACTCTGGCTGATTTTATGTTTAAAAACTGTGGTCCTGGGCTTCCCTGGTGGCGCAGTGGTTGGGAGTCCGCCTGCCGATGCAGGGGACACGGGTTCGTGCCCCGTTCCGGGAGGATCCCACATGCCACAGAGCGGCTGGGCCCGTGAGCCATGGCCGCTGGGCCGGCATGTCCGGAGCCTGTGCTCCGCAACGGGAGAGACCACAGCAGTGAGAAGCCTGTGTACCGCAAAAAAAAAAAAAAAAAAAAAAAAAAAACTGTGGTCCTTCCTCATGAGCCTTTCTCACTAATAGGACCTATTGGGCCAAAGATAATTTGGAATATCAATAGCCTTTTTGGCAAAATGTTGATATCCACAAACTTAATTTTCTCAAAATGAAACTGAACTACAATAATGCAAATTTTTCCAAAACTGTGTAAAATGCTTATTTCAATTGGTACTTTGAAGCTTCCCAACCATTATCAAGAGACTAAAATTGCTATTCTGCAGAACAAGATTTTAAAAATAACGTAGCCAAACAAATAATTTAAAAAAGATAAAATTGCTCCCAAAGATTCAAGCTCTTCTTCCTAGGCATCTCTATCTCAGGCTTCACCTATGATACTATCTTGTCTCTCTGTTGGCTCGTCATCGTCATGGCCAGACTGTACCTCCAGTTCCATCTTCCTCCTTTCCTTCTACACCACCTGCACCTCAAATACACTCTCAATTTCCCTCAATAATTCTTTTGCCAAAGTTCCACTTTTCTATGAGACGCACCCCCTTTCCTTTTCCTCTGAACGTGTCATAACAAGTCCTTTTAAAATTAAGCTTTCTGAGGATCCAGAGTATAAATATTTAATTTTTTTTTAATATTCTCTGGACTAAACCTGCGACTAAAGGTAAACTGTGAGTCATAGTGAAAGGTTTTTGCAAAGTAACCAAATTTTCTCACAGATTTGTTGAAGAATTAATAGTCATTCAAACTTTTCACCTTGTTTCTCTGACTAATATCAGCTAGTTCATATGCTTGTTGGTGAAGGCTGGGACCAACACTGGATGAATACTACTAATTGAGAAAATCTTTAAAAATGTATAGAATCACAACAGGGAGTCCAGCCAGCCTGCTAGCTTATTATATGATCAGGCTTGGGAAATCGTTAGGGACTTCACTGAGCAATTCCTAGGGCTTTAACAAAGGCTGTTGACTGGAAAAAAATTCACGATTGCACACAAAAATCTGACTCACCTGTCCATGACTATTACAATTGACTTCAGAATTTTTTAAAAAAAGTTTTGGTTGCATCTCGAGCCTTGCAGGATCTCAGATCCCTAACCAGGGATTGAAACCTCGCCACAGCAGTGAAAACCAGGAATCCTAACCACTAGGCCACCAGGGGACTCCCAAATTCAGAATATTTTTAAAGAAAATTCTGGTCTTCCTTCAGATGTTGATTCCACTCAAGTAGTTTTTAACTCTGTGCTTTTTAGTTGGCTGAAAAAGGACCTTTCCCTTCTAGTAAAAATAAGCAGGATTAAATGGAATGCTATGATCACTCTAGATTTAGTTAATCTGGCAAACCTGCTCTCTAACACACTTAGGAGCCACCTAAAAGGAAGGTCACCAAAATTTGTAATCTTCAAATCCACCAATTGAATGTCCCCAAATGAAACTAAAACCATGCTAATGTATGCTATTATTGTAAAGAGCCAGGGCATTGAAAAAGACAGTTACTAGGTAACTGTCAGTTACCTAGGTAATTTCAGTTCTCTGACCAGCCTTTCCAAAGTCCTCTGAGTTCTCAATGACATGACTCCAAGGAACTACAGAAACTCTTCACAATTATTCCTTTTAATCAGCTTGTAGAAACATTTCTCTAGATTGGGGGCAAATCTCTTCTAGACTTAACTGTCATCAGATCACACTCTCAGTGCTCAACCTCACTGATATAAAGCAGCCCCTGCCTCAGAACACTAAAACAGTTCAAATATTTGAGATTGCTAATGAACTTCAAGGGGTTCCTGTCTCTGAACCCATTTCCTTTTGTTCAGGCTTTTCAAGAGACTCCTACTTTTTTCTTCTTAGTTTTGCCACCTCTATTCATTTATTATGCTGTGACATCTTACAGAAGTCCCATGCTAGAATTTCTTTGTCCCAAAAGAGGGAAATAATTCTAGAAATTGTGAGTAGTCATCAAAGAAAACCAGCAAGTGAATTAAATAACTTCTGATATCTTTTATTTGTTCTGTCTCCTAAAGTACCAAAGCTGATCCTGAGACACTGATCATTTGTCCCAACTGAATCAGCTACCATGCTTATTATAGGAAAAATCTACAACTGATATTGGCAAAATTCACAGTGTACATCCTATAAAGATTTAAAGAGATTCCTCAAAATATTTTCCCAAAATTAATCAGTGCTCTATAAGTAAAGAAGTCCTTCAAGGCATAAAGCTATAATAGAAGATTGTAAGGATCAAGGCTTCATTATTCATTTTCTAGCCCGTGTAAACACCCCCATTTTACCAGGGAGCAAACCTATAGACCAAAGGTGGAAGTTAAACCAGGACCTCCGATCAAACAACATTGTTTTCCCTTGACCCCCTGTCATTCATACATTCACTTCACTTCAACAGGAAGCAAGCTCTTTACTGTAATTGCTTTATGCAGTTCATTCTTTAGCATTCCATGTATAAAGCTAGCCAATACCTTTATCCCTCACTTGGAAAGAAAAATAGTTTACCTGGATAGTAATGCCTCTGGATTTACTGAGAGCCCTTATTTCTCACAAATCCTGAAGTCTGATAAGGATATAAAGTTCCCAAGAGTGTCTACTTTGTTGCAATATATGGATGATTTGCTTCTTTGATTTTCTCAAGCCTCCTTACTAAGGAAGACAATATTCACTTGCTAATGATTTTAGCCTTAAAAGAACAAAATTTGGCCAAAGAAAAATTGCATTTTGCTCAAACCCAGGATTGATATTTAGGGCATGATATCAGAAAAAAGTTCTATACCTAAATCCAGATAGACTTCATGGTATACTAAGCTTCCTAAGACACAAGCTAAGTGACAACAGGGAGGTTTTCTTGTGTTAGTTGGTTATTGTCAAAATTGGACTCCAAATATCTGTCTTATGTCCAAATATCTGGATACTTTATTCAATAATGACAATGCTAACACAATTTTATGGGAAAAACTGGACAACATATTCTTCAAGGCCTTAAAGGAGAGTTTGATGAACCCAGCTACCCTTGGGCATCCCAATTATCAGATTCCCTTTCTTCTTTTTGTACATGAAGAAGAAGGGAATGCCCTTTAGGTACTCACCCAAAATCATGGGGACCATTATCAAAGGTATTAAAGGCAGTAACTGGACCTTGTGGAATGGGGATAACCTCACTACATTAGAGCTGTTACTGTTATTACCCTTTTGGTTAAGGCCATTGAAAAAATTATTGTGGGATCCCCTTTAACTATTTTTTCTTTTACCTCATGCAGTAGAAGCCCTTCTGAATTCTCATCACACTCCACATTTCTCAGCCAGCTGCCCCACCTCCTGTGAAGTCTTTTTGTTAACTGCCCCTCACATAACTCTCTTACTGTTGTAATAACCTTAACCTGACTACTCTTTTCTCTCTGTCAACTAATTCCTCATGTCTGATGAATGCTGACAGCCCACCCTTGAGGTCTCCTAATAATCTACATGAAGTTCCATTGGGTAATGTTTACTTCTCATAGTTCACTGATGGTTCTTATATAAAAGGTGACAGTGGCATATATTGCATTCAGTATGCTATAGCAACTCCTTTTGATACTGTTGAAACAACATTTTTAGCTTTGGCTACTTCAGCCCAATAGGCTAAATTATAAACTCTTACACAGGTTTGTACTTTAGCCCTGGGCAAAACTGGCAATATTTATACTGATGGTAGATACATGCTTTTGAGTAGTTTATGATTCTGGAATATTGTGGATGCAATGTGACTTCCTTACTTCCAGTGGAAATAAAATTAAAATGTCTCCTATATTCAGGAATTATTGGATGCAATACTCATACCTGCTGCTTTAGCTATTGTTAAGATGTTAGGCCATTATAAACTTGACTCTCTGGAAGGTAAGGGAAATCATATTGCTAATATTTCTGTGAGGAATGGTGACTTTAAGGAAACCAACAGCAGCTAAACCTCAGTCATGGTCCAAAAGGGTATTTCCCCAAATGATACTTAGTAAAACTGACCAGTGAAGCCCAACAATTGACCTCAGAAAAGAAAAATAATGAAATTTTGGAAATTTAACAATTGTTGGTTTGGTAAAAAGAGAAAGCTCTGATTTGGACCAAATAACAACCCAGTCCTACCAGAGATTCCAAAATTTCCGCTTCTCACCACCCTACATGCATTAAATCATTGATCTACTGACAAAAGGATAGCAGTCAAAAATCAATATTGGTGGGAAAACATTAGCAAAGCTGCAAACTTTCCTATCACACTTGTTCAACTTGTCTAAATTAAAACCTAGGGAGGCTTGTTCATACTGCTCCCTGCAAGTTTATACTACCTAATGGACAATTTCAAGTCTGACAAATGGATTTTATATAACTTCCTCTGTCTAATCGAAAATAAATATGTTTCAGTCATGGCGTGTATATTTTCACACTGGACTGAAGCCTTCCTTTGCAGATAGGCTACTGCCTCTTGTGTGGTTTAAGTTCTTTTGGAAAAGATTATCCTCATCTGGGGAACTCCTCTCTAACTTCATAGTGATTGGTCAGTGCTTCAGCAAGTCTGTGATGTTTGGTTTGTTTTACTACACTTTCACTGTGCTTGCTACCCTCAATTCTCTGGTTTAGTCAAACAAACTACTGGCAATATTAAAACTCTACTGTCAAAATTTGTAGAGGCTTTCCAAATAGCTCAGCCAAAATTTTAGCTGTTGGTTCTTCTAAATCTCAGATCTACCATTTTTGGAACTCGTAAACTTTTACCCTTTGAGATAGTCACAGGATGTCCAATGCACTTGGCTTCTGCTTCTTGAGGAGATAAAAGGAGAAATATTCCAATATTGTAAAGATCTAATTGCTTCTATTAAAATTATCCTTAATCTTTTCATTTTTGCACTCTGGAGACTAAGACTTTCAGCATCACACCATGCAACCTGGAGGTTTTGTTTATTAGAAAAGTCACCTCCTGGAGAATTCTCTTTAACCTCTAATGGAAAGGTCCTTATCATGTACTGCTAAACAATCCTTGTTCAGCCAAACTCCAGGGAATAGACTCTCGGATTTATGTGACATTCCTAAAGAAAGCACCAAACCTGAAAGTAAAGATTTACCCAAATTGAAGCACATGACATATGATGAGACAGTTTTCCCAAGATATCCAGACCACGTCTGTCAGTAATTTGTCACCAATTTTTTATGATGACAGAATGCTTCAGATGATCTCCAACGTCTATAATTTTGATAACATATGGACTTCAAATAAAATGGGGCTGAGAGTTTTCCCTCTTACCCCTCCTTATGACTCCAGTGTGGTTCCAATCTGTGCACTTTCCCTCTGACATGAGACACTACACTTGTGAAAGGTCTTTTACGGCATCGAGGGACAAAAAATAAAACATGAAAACTAGAAAACCTGACTCTTGATCAGCAATGATTTCAGAGAAATACCTTTATCAAAAGGGGGACATATAAAAAAGTAATAAACAGAAACCTCAATTAAATAGAGTTGGAAGAAAAGAACAGGGGCCTCCCATACCCTGTAATCGTAGCCCAGTAGGAGGAAGAAAGACTCCTATTCTTTCCTAGCAAAAACTCAGCCAATGAAAAGTCATTGACTCTTTGTTTATTATAGCCCTACCAACTTTTTTCCCCCTCCATAAAAGTGTGCTCCTTCCCTTGCTCTGTGGTTACTTGCATGCGGCTGCTCTGGTAGCACAATCTGAATTACAATTCTCTGTTAATCTCAGATAAACCCATCTTGGCTGGAAAAATATCTGGCAGTCTATTTTCTAGGTCACCAATGGTTATAACAGAAGTTATTTTTCTAAGTGGCTTTTTATCTCCATCATCTCTGAGAACTCTAACTTCTTCTATTTTGCTCACGTATTACAGTAACTGTGATTTTCTTTGGATCCAAGTTAAAAGTAATTTCTGCATCACAAATAAGCCAATAATACCACTGTAGTTCATAAAGAATACTAGTAAACTATTTGTTTTACTGCTTATCACTTTTTAGTTGATATCTTATGGGCTGTGTATTATGAGTCATTTTGACTCTACCCAGGTGAGAGAGTTCTTTCCACCTTCTAATTAGATTCCTTTGGTCACTTATTACACTTCTTCACATGAATATCTTTTAAATTGCTCTCTGGTGTTTCCCTTGTGCAACTTACCATTTCTCAAAAACTTAACCAAAATTTTCCCTTTCTTTTCATTTCCTATCTCCTAGGAAACTATGAGAAAACTTCATCCAGGCTGGAAAGAGTTCTAATGTTAATTTATTGATTTTTTTAAACATTTTTATTGGGGTATGATTGCTTTACAATGGTGTGTTAGTTTCTGCTTCACAACAAAGTGAATCAGCTGTACATATACA
>NW_006795564.1:0-4729 GCF_000442215.2 Lipotes vexillifer
AGTGCAAGGTCCCACTCTCTTAACACCCAGTTCCAATCCTTTCTCATTCCTGTCTCCCAGCCCCAATGTTTTATTTTTTTTCCCCACCCGGCTCTGAAATCCTAAAAGTTGGTTGGCAATAAATTATTCTGATTATATCATATTCAAGAATTTTGTCTAGAGTTTCTTGAAGTTGGGGATATTACTCTGTCCTTTTGTTCTTCCACAGATCCTTGTGAGAATCTAGGAAAATGTGATGATTTATTTAAGGAACAGGGGTAGAGCAAAGAAGAAACCCAGGTGAGAGAAGGATTAAGTTTTTACCATGGAGATGTAAATAAACTGGAAAAGAATAATTATGGTGATAAAATATGTAAGAATGATTGGGTCATTAAGAAATGTCAAAGAAAAGAAACACTAGAGTCTCAGTCTGCCAGTGTTTTTCCAGCATCTTCTCAGGTGTTGCTATTTGATATGGATGGAGGGATTGGTAATTATGCTCCCAGTGTGTGTTAAAAATAGGCTTCCTGCTCTATGACTGCTTCACAGAAGCTTAAACAGTATAAGCTAGTCTCCCCAGGGCCTAGCACTGAAACCAAAAAAGTAAGTACAACAAAATAATGAGTCTAGACTTGAATTCTACCAAAAGTATACATCTATAACACAATTTAAAAGTTTTTACTTCCAGCTTTAACATTAAACATCATCACAGCAAGAGTCAAATCATAGGTTTATTAATTTTATTGATGTTCTCAGTAACTACCTTTCAGTTTTATGGTTCTTTTTTTCCCTATTGTTTCTCTGTTTTCTATTTTTTATTTCCCCTATTATCTTTATCATTTCCTTTGGGTTTAATTTTGCTTTTCTTCTTTTTTTTCATTTAAAATTTCAGCTTTGCTGAGGTATAACTGATATATAAAATTATAAGATATTTAAAGTGTACATCATGATTTAATATATGCATACACATACATTGTGAAAGGATTCCCCTCATCTAGTTAGTTAACACATCCATCATCTTACATATTTATCTTTTTTTTTTCTTGGTGAGAACATTTAAGATCTATTCTCTTAGCAAATTTCAGTTATACAATACAGTGTTATAAACTATAGTCACCATGTTTTACATTAGATCTCAGACCTCATTCATCTTATATAATTTGTTCAGTTAATAGCTTCTTCAGATGGAAGCTGAGGTCAATAATTTGAGACCATTTTCTTTTCTAATATGGGCATTTAGCGGTGTCAACTGCCACCCAAGTACTATCCTAGCAGTGTGGTAGGGAGAAAAATGTACCGCCAAAGATATCCGCGTCCCAATCCCTGGACCTTGTGAGTATGCTACCTGACGTGACAAAAGTGACTTTGCAGACGTGATTAAGTTAAGGGATCTTGACACGAGACTATTATCGTGGATTAACCCAATGGATTCAATGTGATCAAAAGGGTCCTTACAAGTGGGAGGAGGCAGGAGAATCGAAGAGATAAGAAGATGCTATGCGGCTGGCTTTCAAGATGGAGGACGGGGCTCCAAGCCAAGGAATACATGTATCTCTGAAACATGGAAAAAGAGAACAGATTCTCTCCTAAAGCTTCCAGAAGAAACACAGACCTGTTGATATCTTGATTTTAGTCAAGAAGTGAAACCAGTCAGTGAAACCAGTTTTGGACTTCTGACCTCTCAAATTGTGGTGATTTGTTATAGCAGCAACAGGAAAAGGACACAACCGCAAATTTTGATTTGGGTTTTCATTTGGTTCAACATACTTTAGATTGATAATTTCCCTTTTGATTTCTTCTTTGACCCTCGGGTTATTTACAAGTGTATTATTTAGTTTCTAAATATTTGAGGGATTTTTCCAGAGATACTTTTCTTGCTGATTTCTAATTTAATTCCATTGTGGTCAGAGAATATACCTGTTTTGACTTGAATCCTTTGACATTTATTAAGACTTGTTTTATGACCCGCAATATGGTCTATCTGGGCAAATTTGACATTTGCACTTCTGTATCTGCTGTTTGACTGTTTAATAAGGTCAAGTTGGTTGTGCTGTTTAAGCCTTCTATAGCCTCTCTAATTTTCTGTCTACTGGTTCTGTCAATTATGTTTTTCTAATTACGTCAAATCCGTGTCACTACTTTCTGATTATGTGAAGTGCAGTTATAATAAATGTACTTAAAAGTTATTTAATGATTTTCTATGGTAATTTTAATAACTATGTCAGTCATAAATCAGTTTTGATTATTTTTCTCCTCATTGTGGGTCATATATTTTCATGGCTTCACTGGTTAATTCTAGCAAACATTTGAGGAAGATACAGTATCAATTCTACAAACTCTTCCAGAATACTGAAGAAGGGGGACTACTTATCAATTCATTCTATGAGGTCAGCATTACCATATACCCAAAATATGAAAACTGCCATAAAAAGATATGCCAGTATCACTCATGAACTTAGATGCAAAATAAAAAACCTAAATACAATTCTAGCAAATCAAATTCAACAATACATGAAAAGAGAATTACCTCATGACCAAGTTTTATCCCAGGAAAGCAAAGTTGGCTTAATATTCAAAGATCAAGTAATTAATCAACAAAAAAAGAAAACTATGATTGTCTCAAGAAATGCAGGAGAAAAACTGATAAAATCCAGCATGTATTTTGCTGATTGAAATAACCAATTTCTCAGCAAACTAGGAATATAAAAAGAACTTCTTCAACCAGAGGATTCAAACCCCTACAGCTAGTATCACACTGAATGGTGAAAGACTGAAAGCTCTCTGACATCAAGAAAAAGACAAGAATGTTTACTTTCACCACTTTCTTTCGACATTGCACTGGAGGTTCTAGCTAGTGTAGTAAGTCAAGAAAAAGAAAGAAAAGGTGCATCCAGTTAGAAATGAAGTAAAACTGTCTTTCTTCGGAAATGACATATTTACATAGAAAATCCAAAGGAATCTCTACAAAAATGCTAATAAAGCTAGTAAGTGAATTTTAGCAAGGTTGCAGGAGATGAGACGAAAAAGTCTATTGTATTCCAATATATTAGTTATAAAAAATAAAACATTGCAATAAAAAATGCCATTTACAATAGCCATCCAGATATATGAATCTGACAAAATTATAAAAGCCCCGTATATTAAAAACTTGAAAATATTCCTGAGAGAATTAAAGAAGACAGACTTACATGTCAAAATATATCATGTTCATGGGTCAGAAGACTCAATATTGTAAGACATCAATTTTATCTGTAGATTCAACACAAACCCCATCAAATTCCAACAGGTTTTGTAGAAAAAAATTGCAGAAAAAAACTGATTCTACAATTAACATAGAAAAGCAAAGGACCCAGAATGACCAAAACAATTTTGAAAATGAAGAATAAAGTTGAAGGACTTAGTGCTATCTGATTTCAAGAGTTATTATGAGCCTCAGCCATCATGACAGTGTGGTATTGGCATCAAGAAAGATGACTAGATCAATGAAAAAAAGAGAAATCAGAAACAGACCCACATATAACACGCACAACATATTTCTGGAAAAGTTGAAAAGGAAATTTACCAGAAAAAAGGGTAGCCTGAAATTCTCGTACATTGCTGGTGGGGATATAAAATGGCGCAAATACTTAGAAAATGTCTTGCAGTTTCTTAAAAAAATTAAATATACAGTTACATAAGACCCAGTCATTCCACTCCTAGTTATTTACTCAAGAGAAATCACAGCATATGGCCATACAAAGTCTTACACACGGATGTTCACAGCAATTTTATTTGTGACAGCCTCAAACTGGAAATAACCCAAATGTCCACCAATAGGTGAACAAATTGTGCTACATCCACAGTGTGTCAGCAATTTAAAAAAATGAGCCACTAACATGTGCAACAATATGGACATACCTAATGAGTGAAAGAAACCAGACAAAACAGTTTATGCTTCCTGATTTCATTTACGTAACGTTCTAAAAAACGCAAACTAATCTATAGTGACAAAAAGCAGGTCAGTGCTTGCCTGGGGACTGGGCTGAGGGCAGTGCAGGACAGAAGGATTTATAAACAGACAGGAAGAAACTTTCTGAGGTGATAAATATGTTCATTATCTTGATGGTTGTAATGGCTTCATGAATATTATATAGAGATGTCAAAACTAATCAAATACTTTAAATATGGATATGTTAATTTTATGTCAATTACACTTCAATAAAGGTGTTAAAGTGGTCTGGGTGGTTTCTAAAGTAAATAAAACATACGCATATCCATATATCTGTTATGAACCTATAATAAATGACAGTGTTTTTAAAGATTTAAAAAGAACATATATAGTATCCTTCCACTTATGGAAAGAAATAGAAATCTATACATCCAAGCAATAGCATTCCAAGGGCTTTTTTCCTTCCTCCTAACTTTTGCTGCTTTTTATCTTTTAATTTTCTTCTTTTCAGAAATGCCAAAAATATCATTTGAAGCGAACAAATATAAAGGTAATATCCCTCTCTAACAACTAGCGAATTCTAGTTGCCTGAGCTGAGCGGAGGTAGCAGTCTTTGGGGTACAGTCTACCATACCTTTCCAGCTCACACAAATAGTCACAATCAAATATGTAGGTTTATTTTATTTTTTTTATTTTTGCGGTACGCGGGCCTCTCACTGCTGTGGCCTCTCCCGTTGCGGAGCGCAGGCTCCGTATGCGCAGGCTCTAGACGCGCAGGCTCAGCGGCCATGGCTCACGGGCCCAGCCGCTCCGCGGCACGTG
>NW_006795565.1:0-354 GCF_000442215.2 Lipotes vexillifer
GTTCCCCAGCGTTGCCTTTCCCTGTCTCATGCAGAGCATCAGTTAACTTCTGCTTTCTTTTCTGGTTACCCATGGAGCCCTGCGAGGTGCTGGCATGAGAGCAGGGACCAAGTCTAAGCTCGATCCTCCCTGGATACTCGGCATCTAGCCAGTGCTCATGGTAGATGTTTTTAAAACATTTTGAAAATGAATGAATGGACTAGAGCCAAGAGACTCCAAGTGAAATTTCATGGAAGGGTTTCTCTCCCTTTCTTTTATTCATTTATTTAATCCCTGTATTGAATACTTACGGTATAGCAGGCACTATGCATATATTTGAGGGGGAAGGTAGCAATTAGATACAGGGGAAATACT
>NW_006795566.1:0-228 GCF_000442215.2 Lipotes vexillifer
GAGGTTCCTTAAAAAACTAAAAATAGAACTACCATAAGACCCAGCAATCCCACTACTGAGCATGTACCCTGAGAAAACCATAATTCAAAGAGTCATGTACCACTATATTCATTGCAGCACTATTTACAATAGCTAGGACATGGAAGCAAACTAAGTGTCCATCAGCAGATGAATGGATTAAGAATATGTGGCACATATATACAATGGAATATTACTCAGCCATAAAAA
>NW_006795568.1:0-1078 GCF_000442215.2 Lipotes vexillifer
TGCGGGCTTTCTCTAGTTGCAGCGAGCAGGGGCTACTCTTCGTTGTGGTGCGTGGGCTTCTCACTGTGGTGTCTTCGCTTGTTGTGGAGCACAAGCTCTAGGCTGTGGGCTTCAATAGTTGTGGCACATGGGCTCAGTAGCTGTGGCTCGCAGGCTCTAGAGCGCAGGCTTGGTAGCTGTGGCACACGGGCATAGTTGCTCCACGGCATGTGGAATCTTCCTGGACCAGGGCTCGAACCCATGTCCCCTGCACTGGCAGGCGGATTCTTAACAACTGCGCCACCAGGGAAGCTCTCAAGTAACTTTTGAACATGGTATTTTGACCTTATAACCTCAGATTAAAGAAAAGAAACAAAGGAATATTGAATTATAAGTCGTGCCATGTAGAGGCACGGCTGGTATATTCTACAATTGAACAAGTAGTCACTATCTTGAGAGTAATGGGAAACAGGTTTCTTACTGTCAGAGAAGAATTCCAACCATGAAAAATAGGAAGACTGAAATAAAGTCTGTGGTATTGGATTGAAATCAGAGGTATTAGTGTGAATTCATGGTTTTCAACTGGATACTGTGTGTGTGTGTGTGTGTGTGTGTGTGTGTGTGTGTGTTCTACCTCCGTCTACTGAGAGGACCTAGAAGCAATGACACTCCAGTAGTAATACGTACATTGCACATTTAGAGCCCAGATCTTGGTGTCTATATATCCTTCTTTACTTAAAGTAACTAGGGCTTCTTGGAAAAATGATAGATTTCAGGGTTAGGCAGGGAAAGCCAATATGAGCCTGGAACATTTTGTTGTACCAGAAAATAAGAAAGTCCTCAAAGAATGGAGTAACAGTATTTCAAAGGCATCCTCTCTAATTTATTTATTTAAATAAGTATTTCAATATGTCTACACTTCTTTACTTGAGGGAGTTTTGTTTTTGTTTTTGTTCTTTTCTTTTGCGGTACGCGGGCCTCTCACTGTGTGGCCTCTCCCGTTGCGGAGCACAGACTCCGGACGCGCAGGCTCAGAGGCCATGGCCCACGGGCCCAGCCGCTCCGCGGCATGCGGGATCTTCCCGGACCGGGGCACGAA
>NW_006795569.1:0-216 GCF_000442215.2 Lipotes vexillifer
GTCTTGTAGGCCATATGGTCTCTGTTGTAACTACCCAGTTCTGCTATTGTAGCAGGGAAGACACTGTTGGCATTATGCAAATAAATGAAAAAGCCAGGGTGCTTTTTCAGAATAGATGAGGGGCCAGATTTTCCCACCAACCCTTAAATAGAGGTTACTAGTCTAACTTTATATTTAAGATGGTTTATGTAGCAAAATAACATAAGAAACTATTAA
>NW_006795570.1:0-219 GCF_000442215.2 Lipotes vexillifer
CACATCGAGTTTGAGATACCCTTGAATCAGTCATCGTTGGATTTATGTTTAAAGCCTTGTGGGTAGGTCAGGGCTTGGGATAATAGATCCGGAAGTTAGCAGCAGACAGCTTGCAGTTAGAACTGGAGGAGTGGATGAAGTTACCTGGGCATAGCTGTGGGGAGAAGAAAAATAGTGGACCGGATACGGTAACTTGGGGAGCACCAGTTCCCCAAGGGG
>NW_006795571.1:0-626 GCF_000442215.2 Lipotes vexillifer
ATCTAGAGTCTTTCAGGTATGCTACTGCAATTGGTGCATGAGGTATACCATGAATTACAATTCCAATCCCATTAACATACTACACAGTGTACCTAATGCTTATATAATTTTTACAAGGAATAATTATAACCGGCTCAATCTGTGTGTTCCTAATAGACTCACAATTATTCATCACACACTGCTTCACTGGTCCAGGGCACTTGTCATTGTATTATCCTCATCCAAACACCCTGAAGTTATATAGGGAACCACTGTCTAATAATTGCCTATGGACTCACATCACATGTACTATCTTGCCTGGAAAACGTTTGACATCTTTTCCTGTGCTTGTTGACAAATCATACATCTCATCTAGAGAAAGGTCTATTCAAGTCCTTTATTCATTTAAAATATGGGCTTGTTTGTCTTTCTGTTGATCAGTTGTAACAGTTCTAGATATATTCTGGATGGCAGTGTTTTATCACATATATCATGTGTCAGTATTTTCTATTTTCTTTACACTTTATGGGTAGCGTCTTTTGATGCACAAAAGTTTTTAATTTTGAGGACTTGCATTTATTTTCCCTTTCATTGCTTGTCTCCTGGTGTCAGATCTAAGAAACCATAGCAAAACCCAAGGTCGTGAA
>NW_006795572.1:0-544 GCF_000442215.2 Lipotes vexillifer
TCAGCACATACTTTTGGACAGTTTTAGGATCTTAGTAAGATATGGGTGAGGATATTCCCTCAGTATATTGTCAGGAATTTAGATATTGACGGCAGCAGGGACTTAATTAGGGACTGTGTCAGTGCCTTACATAGGATTATCATCTTGGTCTCTGTTAGGTACAGTGTCAGGGACTGAGTTAGGAATGGTGTCAGGGCATTAGTTAGGGACAGTTCTGGGTCGGCATTAGGACCAGCATCTAGGCTTTAGTTAGTGACAGTGTCATGGTCTTGGGCCTAAATTCAGGGCCTGAAGTATTCACAACATAAAGGCTGCAGTTAGAATAAGAGCCAGGACAGGTGCTAGGGACCGAGTAAGGGTAAACTTAAGGGATCGTGTCATGAAATGGCTTAGGGATAGTGTCAAGACCTTAGTCCCTGAGAGTATCAGGACCATATTTAGAACCAGTATCAAGGGTTCAGGTAGGAACAGCGTCAGTGCATGACTTAGGGAGAGAGATAGGGCCTGAGTGAGGCCTAGCATCAGGCCCTTAGCTGGGGACACT
>NW_006795574.1:0-1872 GCF_000442215.2 Lipotes vexillifer
CTGCTTGTAAGATATAAAGTTTGATAACTACCTGAACATATTTTTATTTGTAGACATATTATTGTGTATAAATTATAGCTTTTCTTACACCTGACAGTAAATCACATAGCAGGTTTCCAATCTCTTTTTAAATTTTACCACTATAAATAAATCAATTTATTTTAGATTGCAAAACTTCATAGTTAAGGAACTATATGAGAAATTAGAATTCTAAACATAACTTTATATATCTATATAAATTCCTGCAAGAGAAAAGTTTTGACAATATTGAGATATTTTGTAATAATCATTTCCAAATTTGATTGTACAACTGAATTGTCTTAACAAGTGTCCTAATCCTGAGATAAATTTAAGCAATGAAAATGCTGACAATAAATTCATATATATCAAGCGTCAAAGAAGAGAGAAAAATTAGATCTGGTTAAAAATAAATTACACCACTTAAATGATATTGTTATTGAAAATATATTATTGATGTCCTGATTAATCATATGGTTGACATTATGCATTAAGAAGATAAGTAAAGCCCTTAAGATAACCCTGATTTAACAATTATAATGCACAGTTCTAATGAGGCACATTCAAAATATTCTGAGAAGTGGATTATTAAAGAAACTCTACCATGGCAGAGAGGTTTTACAAATATATTAAAGTCATTGATGCATAGCAGATTGTGATTGGTTTATGCCACCTAAAGACATGCAACTCAGCATCTCCACCTTTTATAGAAGAGTAAATTCATCTCAACCATAGAAACAGGTTACTTTTGCAGAAGGGGAACAGGAGGGAGTAGAAAGGGGACTGAAGGTTTAAAAGAGTAGATGACCCTCACCTTATTGAGAGAGTGTCCTGATCTCTGCCCAGACTCAATCACAACAAGCCCCCAAATGGTGAAACCAGATAAGTTAAAATAGTGGCCCCCAATGCAAATCAGAACGTTCTCTCCCAAATACTGCCTAGGAGAATGTGATCAGTGGAAACCAGTATCTCTCCAAAGCGGGAGCACAGGGGCAATGTGGAATTGGCAACTGAAGCATGCTTTCTCATCCTAAATTCAGTTCTTATTTATGAAGTGAGGGAGTGTGTGTGGAGCTTTAGAATGTCTGTAAGGATATTAAGGCTTCTAGGTGGAGGGTGGTTCTCCAAACACCCTTTCTTCATACACCATGAATTGAATTTGCTCTTGACTAGAAGTAATCCTTAGGAATGCTACTCTTCAAAACAGTAAAGCACTGTTATATGAGATATTTGCAGTGATTTCCCCTCTTTGGAATTCAAATCTAGCAAAGGCATGGAGGGGGTGATAAAGAGAAAAAGTTGCAACAGTTTCCTCAAAGCAAATGGGATCATTGGAACTTTGCCAACACTAAAATTAGTTTAACCTGGAAACAATAAACGAATAATTGGTCATCTATAATGTTGAATGTGAATGAATGTTATTGGACATAATTTTAAGCTCCTCCCACCCTTCCATCTTCTCTCTCTCCCCATCCCTGTCTCCCTCCAGTCTCTCCCCCACCAACCCACCTCCCCTCCTTTTATTCAGTATATACTGTAACGATGAGAGAACACTAAAGTTAGATTTAGGATTTGACACTGAAGACAGGAAGGCACCACTTGCTTGTTACTTAGTTGAACATGTTGACATGTAATTATGGGTAAAAGTTTGTTAATAAAAAGATTTATTTGTGAGTTATTAGGCTATGAAATTTTAGGGATTGGAATTTTTCTTTGGAAAAGAACACATATAACAGCTGTCCTATCTCTTTGGATTTCTGTAATCACAGAATAGTTCTGTGATCTTTCGTGTACACTGACGTCGAGGCAATTCCATGCAGCTCGGATGGTTTTTTTTTTTTTTTTTTTTTTTGT
>NW_006795575.1:0-324 GCF_000442215.2 Lipotes vexillifer
AATATTTCAAGATAGATTGTATATTCGGCCACAAAACAGGTCTTAATAAATTTAAGAGGTTTGAAATTATATCAAGCATATTTTCCAACCCCAATGGTATAAAACTAGAAATTACCCAAAGAAAACTGGAAAATTTTAAATTATGTGATTAAACAACATGCTACTGAACAACTAATGGGTCAAAGAAAAAAAGAAGAAATAAAAAATACCTTGAAATAAATAAAATGGAAATATACCAAAATTTATGGGATGCAGCAAAAAAAGTTCTAAAAGGGAACTTCATAGCAATAAATGGCTAACTCTAGAAACAAGGCAATCTAAAAC
>NW_006795576.1:0-2911 GCF_000442215.2 Lipotes vexillifer
CAGCCATGGCTCACGGCCCCAGCCGCTCCGCGGCATGTGGGATCCTCCCGGACCGGGGCACGACTCCGTGTCCCCTGCGTCGGCAGGCAGACTCTCAACCACTGTGCCACCAGGGAAGTCCCATGGGTATCTTAATAAGAGTTAATTTAACATTCCTAGTAGGTGAAAAGGTCCCAGGAAGACCAAACACAAGACTGGGCAAGCAGGGCAGGGGTGGAGAGACATAATAGGAGTCTTCTGACACATCAGGCAAGGACAGAAGACCCACCAGAGGAAAAGGAGGCAATGTCAACACAGGCTCCCTTTACAATTCTACTTAAGGGCTATTCTTGTAGGAACCTTTACATAAACAGCTGGATATTTTGCATCCCCAGCTATACATCTTCAATCAGGTTGTCCTAACCTAAAAATCATTTCATTTTTCTTTCCTTGTCCAAAGCCCACCTACCTGTGGGCAGAGCTCAAACTCGTGCCAGGGATCCCCACTACTCCAGCTCCCCCAAATTCACATAAATTCCCCCTATACTTTCAACAGTAGCCCTGCTTTCCTGGGCAGTTACTCTGTGCCAAGCATTGTGCCGAATACACGAGTAATTATTGCCTTTCCTCCTCAGAAGCCTCCTACGAGGAAGGGATTCATAGATCTGTGCTTCAAATAAGGAACGTGAGGCCAGCCCCAGCCAGCTAGTGGTGGAGCAATATACAGTCCTGGGCTTTGTGGTGCCACCCCCAGGCTCCCAACTCCATGCCACCTGACTTATTAATGTGCATTGAAAGTAAATTCTCTTTACCTATGTTACGAGTTTATAAACACTCGGAGGATAAGAATGACTTATTCTTTTCTTCGGTTCTTCTCAGGGTACATAGCACATCGCTAAGCCCAGACCAGGCACCAAATAATGGGGACAGACTGATAGGGGCTTCCTTGGCTGTGCGCAGACAGCTCGTGTCCTGCCACATGCTCCCCACGCTCAGATTCGAAAAGATGAGGTTGGAATGCAACATTCCCGCTTTCCCACAAAGGGGAGCATGTATCTCCACTCAGAAAGGGTAAATGAAATGGCATTTGGGAACAAACTTGAAGCTCTCTGCCCCTCCTATTTGAGGGCTTTGCTGACGATCGCTGCTCTTGGAAGCTGGAGATGTGGTAACAGAATGACTACCATCTTGATGCCACCTCTGCTTTCCTTTAGTTCTCGTGGCCGCTGCTTTGTTTTACCCTGACTGGACCATTTCACCTCTTCCTAAATGTTCCCCCTCCCTTTATTTCTCCGGGATATCCCACATAATACTGCAGACGTAACCTTGAATACGTCACTCCTTGGCCTAAATTTCTTCAGTTTTTCCCCTTTCACAGAAGAAAGTGTGCCCTCCTCAGCACCACCCGGGAGGCCCTCAAAATCTAGCCTCCCCCAGTCTTTTCCACTTTGGTTCCCACTACACCTTCAGAAACCCAGTCAGTTCACAGATAGGAAGACTCAATATTGTCCAGATGTCAGCTCTCTCTGACTTGGTCTATAGGTGCAATGCAATCCCAATAAAAGTCCCAGCAAGTTATTTTGTAGATATTAACAAACGTATTCTAAAGTTTATATGAAGAGGTCAAAGATCCCCCAAAGCCGACACCATATTGATGGAGAGGAACAAAGTTAGAGAACTGAAACTACCTGACTACAAGGTGTACTAGAAACCCAGTCAGGTTGTTTTTGGGTCCCAAGACTTGTCCTGTGCTTTCTTGCTTCTCTTGCCTTTGCTTGTGTATAGTGAATGGTGCTCTCCCCCTGAAACAAAAGATATGTCCATCTCCTAATCCCTGGAATCTATGAGTGTTACTTGATTTTAAAGAAGAGTCATTTCAGATGTAATTAAATTCATGACCTTGAGATAAGGAGATCATCCTGTATTATCTGGTGGGCCTTGAATCCAATAAGAGTCCTTATAAAAGTGAAGCCCTGGGAGGTTTGACAAACAGAAGGGGAGAAGGCACTGTGACCACAAAGGTAGAGATTGAAGTGAAATGAACACAAGTGCAGGGATGCTGACAGCCACCAGACGCTGGAAAAGGCAAAGAACCCATTCTCCTTTCAAGCGTCTAGAGGGAGTACAGCTGTGCTGACACCTTGATTTCAGACTTCTGGCCTCTGGAACCCTGAGAGATAAATTTCTGTTGTCTTAAGTCACCCAGATTTTGGTAATTTGTTACTGCAGCCGCAAGAAACTAATATATTGAACCCCATTTACTGACTGAAACCTTATTTACCCTTAACAGCCCAGCTCAGATGTGCCCTTCTCCACGCAGCCTTCCCTGCTCTCTCAAGTTGATAGTTATCTCTGCTTTATTTTTGTGTTATAATCTGTACCTCTCTCATAAGGTTGAAACCATCAGTCTAGCCATCCAACATAGCTGGATGGTTAGAGGTAGGTTAAAAATCCTACCTCTGCCTCTTGTTACCTGTCAGTAGATGAATGGAAGCAACAGCCTCTTTGAGCCTGTTTCCTTGTCTATAAAATGGGTATGATAATAATACCAGTTTTTTTTTTACACATATCAATGCTGTAATATATGTAACATGCTGGAATTGAGTGAACATTCAACACTGGTAATTATTATTATTATCACCATGGCCCTTTGTAGATCCTTCCATGCATTATATCAATAGTTATATACTAACTATATGTAATAATAGCATAATATATGATAACATTATATTATATATATAATATATATGATAACTCTCTTCTCTCCTGCTGGACCACATTCTTCTTTTTATTTTTATTTTTTTTAATTAATTTATTTTTTTGTGGTACACGGGCCTCTCACTGTTGTGGCCTCGCCTGCTGCGGAGTGCAGGCTCCGGACGCGCAGGCTCAGCAGCCATGGCTCACGGGCCCAGCCGCTCCACGGCATGTG
>NW_006795577.1:0-362 GCF_000442215.2 Lipotes vexillifer
TAAGAGTGGTGAGAGTGGGCAACCTTGTCTTGTTCCTGATCTTAGTGGAAATGGTTTCACTTTCTCACCATTGAAGATGATGTTGGCTGTAGGTTTTTCAAATATGGCTTTGTTATGTAGAGCAAAGTTTCATCTAAACCTACTTTCTTCTCAATTTTTATCATAAATGGGTGTTTAATTTTGTTGAAAGCTTTCTCTGCATCTATTGAGATGATCATATGTTTTTTTCATCTTCAATTTGTTAATATGCTGTATCACGTTGATTGATGTGCTTATATAGAAGAATCCTTGCATTCCTTGAATAAACCCCACTTGATCATGGTGTATGATTCTTTTAATGTGCTGTTGGATTCTGTTGGCTA
>NW_006795578.1:0-265 GCF_000442215.2 Lipotes vexillifer
ACCATTTTCTTAATTGTTTTGGATTTGTTTTTGTAGGTCCTTTTCTTCTCTTGTGTTTCCCACCTAGAGAAGTTTCTTTAGCATTTATTGTAGAGCTGTTTTGGTGGTGCTGAATTCTCTTAGCTTTTGCTTGGCTGTAAAGCTTTTGATTTCTCCAACAAATCTGAATGGGTTCCTTGCTGGGTAGAGTAATCTGGGTTGGAGGTTCTTCCCTTTCATCACTTTAAGTGTATCATGCCACTCCCTTCTGGCTTGTAGAGTTTCT
>NW_006795580.1:0-253 GCF_000442215.2 Lipotes vexillifer
CCCCAAAAAAAAAAAAAAAAAAGAGAGTGACATCAGATTTGCATCTAGACTGTGAAAGATGGATTGTCAAGGCCTGGGGTTGAAGGTGGGGACATCATGTCTCAAAGCAAGGAGCTGATATGAGGCTTCTTACTTATCCAAATGAGAGAAGATGTCTAAAGCAGTAGTACCAGAAGACAGAGGAAATTGGATGATACTCATGCTTCTGGTTTGGGAGATTGTGTAAATGATGATATCACACTGGGAATTCAGC
>NW_006795581.1:0-310 GCF_000442215.2 Lipotes vexillifer
TCCTACTGAAGTTGCCAGGAAAAGATCTGTTCCAGGCCTCTCTCCTAGCATCTGGTAGTTCCTCGGCTTATGCCGCTTAATTCCAGTCTTCACATGGTGCCCTTCCTGTGTTCATGCCTGGCTCTGTGCATGGCATTCTTTTTATAAAGACACCAGTCATATTGGATCAGGGGCCCACCCTATGCCAGTATGACCTCATCTTAACTAATTACATCTTCAATGGCTCTATTTTTAAATGAAGTCATAGTCTGAGGTACCGAGGATTAGGACTTGGACATGAATTTTGAAGGACACAATTCAACTCATAATA
>NW_006795582.1:0-317 GCF_000442215.2 Lipotes vexillifer
GTTTCCTGGTGCGCGAGGAGAGGGGATTAAGAGCGCTGCTTAAAGGAGCTCCAGAGATGGACGCGAGCCGCGCCTAAAAGCGGGGACCCCAGAGACGGGCATGAGACGCTAAAGCTGCTGCCACCGACACCAAGAAGCCTGTGTGCGAGCACAAGTCACTACCCACATCCCTATTCCGGGGAGCCTGTGCAGCCTGCCACTGTCAGGGTCCCGGGATCCAGGGACAACTTCACTGGGAGAACGCATGGCACACCTCAGGCTGGTGCAACGTCACACTGGCCTCTGCCGCCACAGGCTCCCCCCCCCCCCCCCCCCCC
>NW_006795583.1:0-2153 GCF_000442215.2 Lipotes vexillifer
TAAAGGGCTTCTCCCCATTGTGGGTCCTCATGTGCACCTTCAGCCTCTGCAGTACATAGAAGCTTTTCCCACAGCCTGCTGCAGGGCAGATAAAGGAGCGATCGTTTCTGGGGGGAAAAAAAAAAAATCACATACACAACAATGCCTGAAAATGCTCTTTGCTAGAGAGGACAAGTCAAAGCTCCTACTGACTCTCAAGGCAGACAGTAAATCCCAAATCTAGATGTACGAGAATCACCTGAAGTTTGTTAAAACTACAGATGCCCTACTTCTTGAAATACTGATTTCACAGGTTTAGAGTAGGGCTTAAGCTTATATATAATTTTTAAGTTCTCCAAGACATTATGTTTTATGATGAGATTTGAGAACTCTTGCTCTAAGATATTTAGGTGCCAAGTGTTTGAACAAGGTAAATGAGACAATGCAAATGTTTCTATTAAAGAACAAAAGACATCTTAACCACAAGTGAGCTGGAGCCCCTGCTTTCCTTTAGTCTGTCAAGTGAGGGGACTTCTGTCAAGTTCCTTCAGAAGCATCAACTTTCTTAAGCTCCAAGTATGGAATCTCAGGTTTGCTCACCGATGAGTTTTGAGGTGGTACTTAAAGTGAGCTGGCCACACAAATGTCCGGTCACAGCCTTCAACTGTACACTTGAGCTTCTTCTCCATTTGAGGAAGGGGCCCAGAATCTTTCGGTTGCCCATCACCAGAACCAAGGTGGACATTTTCTCCTGTAACAGAGTCACGTACTTATAATCTAGGGAAGGATTCCACTCAGATACTTTGGTTCAAACAATAAAGCCACTCCTAGTGATCATTAATCACATATCGATCTTCATCTTCCCCAGCTTGCTTTGCATTCATTTAACAGAAGTGAGAGGGCTCTATATCCCCATCCCCTTACTTAATCCACAGAACTACAAAAAGCCACAAGACTAGGCCTCTTTGGCAAATGTAAGAAATATCCAAAATGGTTTCATATCAAAAAGCAGAGTTCAACCTATTTTGCATTACAGATTGGTAAGGAAGCAGGTATGTCAACACCAGGAGTGGGGTCCTACAGAAGATGACTTAAAGTTCTAGGTAATAAAAACTTATATTTTAAGGAGAAGCAGCCAGTCTGGCTTAGCTGTAAACTTACAGTAGTAATTTCTTTTGTAGATGGCCGTTCTTAGATTTCTATCTTCTGAAGTCAATTTGGCTGTTTCTATCATTCTAGAGAATAATAATCACCTTCTAATTTCCTGTACCACCCCTCCTTAGTTACAAAATATCTAAGAATGCAAAAACTCAGTTCATTTTCAAATTTCTTACCACATTTTTAAAAGTTAGAGATAATACTGCTCAAGTTTTTTGTTCAATAGAATAAAAGGAGGGGAGGAGAGGAGCATATGGTGCAGTGACTTTCTTAAATTTAAACGAAATCAGTTAACTAAATCTTTAAATAAATTCCGGATTAGCAGGTGGTGCACCCTTCCCTTCGTTTTCTTCAATTCATAGTTGGACATCAATAGAGAAAAACATTCACAACCACTTAATTCTGTTATAAACATATGGAGTTTATCTTTCCACTACATATACCTTAGGAATAAGATTCATATTTCCAAATTTCCCTCTCAAGAGCCAAGAGTAGGATAATATGTCATACATATCACACTCCCGGGAACCTGACAGTTGATCAAAGGCAGTTTCTGTCCCAGCTATTAACCTTACTTTCTTCCTGCCCTACATTCTCCTTGCTGTACTTCACCAAATGCTAATCATAAAACTAATTGCTCCAAGGTCAGAGTGGAACCTAAGATGCCTTTTGCTAGTTAATATTAATTAACTTGTTCTTTTTAAATATTGTCCCACATAGTTTTTTTGTTTGTTTAACTGAAACATGGGTAAATTTTAAACAGCACAGAAGTGCATATACTGTGAGGAAAATTTCCCATTAACTCAAGAGCTCCAGCTAATTAATTTCTAATGAAAGGTCTGTAGAAACCCATGCTAATCCAGAGATTTAAACCAGTGACAGGACTTCCCTGGTGGCACAGTGGTTAAGAATACGCCTGCCAGTGTGGGGGACACGGGTTCGAGCCCTGGTCTAGGAAGATCCCACATGCCACAGAACAACTAAGCCCGTGTGCCACAACTACTGAGCCTGCGCTC
>NW_006795584.1:0-3145 GCF_000442215.2 Lipotes vexillifer
GCTCCTTCACGATGGACTGCGGCAGTGTCATCTCTCTCTCTCTCTCTTTTTTTTGTTTAACAACTCTACTAACTTTGGTTTATTTGTAAGGCTTTCCTCACTCCCTCCCCGACAACAGGCCTTTACCTTTGAGCCTCAGTGTTACTGATTCTGACTCACCTTCCAAAGGTATGTTCACACACTGCTGCTCTTTCCCATCTTGAGACACTAAAAACAATTGAAGTACAGGTCATGAAACTGTCACATTACTCAAGTCCTGATTTTCTCAGTCTCAGTAGTCAAGAATAAAATGAGGAAAAACGCTAACTAAGCAGTTTGTCATTGGCCGTCAACAAGTGGAGATCCTGCAGTCCTATTTCACCTCCTCTCCCCTGACCTGTGCTATTTGAACATTAGGTTCCATCGCAGAATCTGCCCAACACTCGGGGAATTACAGAGAAAGAAAATGAGATGCTCACTGAAGGGGGTGGTGTGGCACTCCTGAAGAAGTTGGCAAAGACCCCTTTGCACCAGGTGTGTAATTCACGTCACCCTGACATCTTTCTTCCCTTTACACCTCTTGGCTGTGGTAGCTGGTGAGTACATTCGGACTATACTGGAGGAAAAAGAATCCAGTCCGCCAGTCCATGGAATCAAAAAGACTTGGATGCAGTCAATTCTACCACTTACTGTGACCTTGAACACGTCATATACCTTCCCTAAGCCTCAGTTTTTACATCTGTAAAATGGAGATACCACTATTTGCCTCACAGAGTTGTTTTGGATGATAATATATGGTTTCTCAGCATAAAATATTTATTAAAGAAACCTTTTCCCTGCCTATATTTTTTGATGTGTTAGGGCCTCCTCTAAGGAACTTCTGGCCTGCGGCCCCACCCGCTAGCCGTGGGCGGTTGGCCAGCTCCCAGCGGAGCACAGGCCCGCGCTTGCAAGCCCTGATCGCGAGGCTCCCACCGCAAGGCTCTGACCTCAACGCTCCTGGTACCCCTTGCCCCCAGCCCATTGCACCACGCGCCCCACCCACCTCCGCAGCCTTATGTCTCCGCCCTCTTCCCGCAACTGCGGTGGCGTCACTTCCGCCGGAAGGGGCGGGAGCGTCCGCGCGGCTGGCGCGAAAGTTGGGTCGCGATTCGGCAATTTCCGGGTCTGCGCTTGCTAGGGCCGGGGGAGCCGCTGGGGGCGGCGGTTGTGCGCCGGGCTGGCGCCCGACCCCAGCCGCCGTCCCACGGGCCGCGGGGCCCCCCACTCGCCGCCTGGAGACTCCCAGGCTCCACGAAGGTGAGTGAGGCTCGGAGTAAGGACCCAGCTCCCTCCCCCCGCCCCGCTGGGGGGTCGCGATGCTGCCTCTGGCCTTCCGAGCCCTGGTTTCCGGACCTTGTAACCGGCCCCTGGACCGGCGGATAGGACTTAGACGCCGGAGAGGGAGTAACTGCGGCTGGACCGAGAGCCGGGCCTTTCCCTGGGACCGGGAGCTAGAGCGTCCGGCCTTTTAGGCGCCTGACTGCTGGCTGGCTTTCATGTTTATATTTGAAGTCCGTTTACTGAGGGCTGAACCTACCTCGAGGGCCGCGGATACCCGCAGGGACCGATTCGTTCTGAGCATCCTTAAGCTTAATGCAATTGAATGACTATTGGCTTAGGGGACTTAGCCCCAGAGCAAAGGTCCTAGATGTATTCAGTTTACCATACATTAATTTCCTTCTCTGATTTGCAAGGGTTGGTGTTGTCATCTTTTTCCTTGATTGTGCCCACATTCCAGTGTTTGTTACAAATCATAATGGACGAATTCATGGGTAAGGCCGGAATGTTTGTGCTGTGGCATTCTTGTCTTCGCAGAAGAATAGGTGCTTTAAAACATTTAATATGTAATGTGTTTTTGTTCTTGTTAATGGTTCCTTTATTTTGACAGTTCAGAAATGTCCCACAATGACAAAGAACCGCTTTTTGTGAAGTTTTTAAAGTCTTCAGACAATTCTGAATGTTTTTTTAAAGCTCTTGAGGTAAGACTACTTGAAAATGTCTTGTTTGATGCTGTGAATTCATTTTCTTGTTTTTAGTGTTTTTGATTTATTAGGCCTTTTTGTCTTAGTCATAGTTATTTTATTTTCATGATAGTTTTACTGTAGTCTACATTCATAAGTATCTCACTGTTACACAGTTTTGAATTGATATTAGTATATCACTATGTATTTTGGGGGGCTTGAAATCTTTAATGACATTTCTATTGACAGTGATGGACCTACTATTCTTGGAAATTGTTTTCTTTTGTCTACTAACCATAGACCTTTGTGTGTTGAAAAAATTTGAGTCAGTCCTATATTGGTTACACTTCATTTTTGTTGTTAATTGTTAACTATGTCTCATTATGTACAGTATTATATTATCTAGGTAGTGTAGAGCCTTGCTACTCACAGACCACAGTAGCATCACCATGGCCTGAGAGTTGGACCCCAACTCAGACTAACCAGTTGGAATCTGCTTTTTAACAAGATCCTGTGTACGTTAAAGTTTAAGGAACACTGTTGTAGCAGGTTTTTCTTTAAAGTTCATTCATTGAGCAAACAATTATTGAATGTCCATCATCTAAGAAGCACTGTTCTAGTACTTGGGATATATCAGTGATGAGAGCAGGCAAATATCCATACTTTCTCAGAGCTTACATTCTATTCTAGCTGGAGAAAATAGACATTAATCAGACATATAAATGAGTAAACTGTAATGTTAAAGGTGCCAAGTGCTATGGGAAGAGAAAAACAAAGCAGGTTAAGGTGTTCTGGAGGTTGTTTGTTGGGGGAGAAGGGAAGGTTACAATTTATTTTCAATGGAGTGTGATCAGGGTAGACTTTATGGAGAAGATGATATTTGAGTATACTTGAAGGAGGTGAGAAAATGAGCCATGTGGATATCTGCAGAGGAAGGTTTCAGGCAGAGGAAATAATCATACACAAGCCCTGGGAAAGTGCTTGCAGTGTCTGTCCTGCTTTAGTGTGGCTGTAGTGTAGTGAAGAAGGGATGTGGAAAGAATGCTAAGGTATGCTTTAGAGAGTAAGAGAAAGGAGGTCATGAAGGGCCTTGTGGGCCATGGTAAAGACTTCGGCTTTTTCTTCCAGTGAGATGGAGAGCCACTGGGGGCTTTTAATCGGAA
>NW_006795585.1:0-10928 GCF_000442215.2 Lipotes vexillifer
CTTTCCCTATTGACCTGTAGGAGTTCTTTGTATATTCAGGACAGATTTCTTCAGATATACGTGTTATGAATATCTTTTTCCACTCCATGTGTTGCCTTTATACTATCTTATTAGTGTTTTTTGATGAACAGAAAGTCTTAATTTTATTATCCAGTTTTCCATGTCTTTTTAAAATGTAAAGCCACCTGCTAATGACCTTCCCGTTTTCTCTGCCTATTAGTACTAATTTGGGAAATAAAGGAACCAGGGAATTCTGAACAAAGATGATGCCTTAGGAGGGAAGGGAACAGGGAAGATGATTTTTGCTATTTTGTACATTTCACACAACCATGTAATTCATGTTGTCACATCTTATGCTCTGAATGGCTGGCGCTGTTGCTGTCTGACAGTTTTGGTGTTAGCAAGCCTGAGAATTTTGACTTTTTTTGTGGCTCAGCAGTATCTATTTGCTACTTTTGGCTCAAAAAAATATCACCTAATCCCTACTTTCCACATCAGACATTCAGACATGCAGAAGCTCTGTGTATGTGTGTTCTCTACCCAACACTATACCATATCTGCTCTTGTTCCCGAGATACAAAGGATTTTCGAAAGCCTTCAGAGGAAAATGGACTTTATCACCAAGCACTTTCTTCAGCCCCTTCTTAATGATTCACTCGTTTGAACAGGGCAATTGTAAGAAATTTGTCTATAGTTTCTTAAATCTAAACATGTAACTTTGTGCATTTGCTATTGTCAGGTTTTTGGATTTTGTCCATTCTAATAGTAGTGATATATCACTGTTTTTTCTTTTTTTTTTTTTTGCAGTATGCGGGCCTCTCACTGTTGTGGCCTCTCCTGTTGAGAAGCACAGGCTCCAGATGCACAGGCTCAGCGGCCGTGGCTCACGGGCCTAGCCGCTCCGCGACATGTGGGATCTTCCCTGACCGGGGCACGAATCTGCGTCTCCTGCATCGGCAGGCGGACTCTCAACCACTGTGCCACCAGGGAAGCTGCTCACTGTTGTTTTAATTTGCAATTTTCTACTAACAAATGATGTTGAGCATGTTTTCATATGCTTATTTGTCATCTGTATATCTCCTTTAGTGAGGTGTCCATATCTTTTGCCCATTTTCCAAATGGGTTGTTTGTGTTCTTATTGTTGAGTTTTAAGAGTTCTTTGTATATTGTAGATACCAGTCCTTTATCAGACATGTGTTTTGCCAGTATTATCACCCAGTCTGTAGCTTGTCTTTTCATTCTCTTAGTAGTGTCTTTCACAGACCAGAAGTTTTAAATTCTGTTTTTTTTTTTTTTTTTTTTTTTGTGGTATGCAGGCCTCTCACTGTTGTGGCCTCTCCCGTTGAGGAGCACAGGCTCCGGATGCACAGGCTCAGAGGCCGTGGCTTACGGGCCTAGCCGCTCTGCGACATGTGGGATCTTCCCGGCCATGGGCACGAACCCATGTCCCCTGCATTGGCAGGCAGACTCTCAACCACTGCACCACCAGGGAAGCCCTGAGCAGAAGTTTTAAATTTTAATAGAGTCCAACATTTTTCTTTCATGGATGTGCTTTTGCACTGCATTTAAAAATTCCTTGCCAAACACAAGAACACCTAGATTTTCTTCTCTCTTTCCTTCTAGAATTCTTATAGTTTTGCACTTTACGTTTAGGTCTATGATCCTTTTTAATTTGATTTTTGTGAAAGGTACGAAGACTGTGTCTAGATGCATTTTTTCAAATGTGGATGTCTAGTTGTTTCAGCACGATTTGTTGAAAAGACTCTCCTTTCTCCATTGAATTGTCTTTACTCCTTTGTCAAAGATCATTTGACTATATCTGTGTAGGTATATTTCTGGGCCCCCTATTCTATTCCATTGATCTACATTATTTCACCAATAGCCACACGGTTCTGATTACTGTAGATTATATGTCTTGAATCAGATAGTGTCAGACCTTCAACTTTATTCTTCTTCAGTGGTATATTGGTTACTCCAGGTCTTTTGCATTTCTATATAAACTTTAGAATCAAATCAGTTATACATAAAATAGCTAGCTGGGATATTGATGAGGATTACTTTGAATCTATAGGTCAAGTTGGGAAGAACTAACAACAGTATTGAGTTTTCCAATCAATGACTATGAAATACTTCTTCACTTATTTAGATATACCTTTTATTTTATTTATTTATTTTTTATTTTTTTATTGAAGTATATTTGGTTTACAATGTTGTGTTAGTTTTAGGTGTATAGCAAAGTAATTTAGTTATATATCTATATCTATATAAAAGTTATATATATTCTTTTTCAGATTATTTTCCATTATAGGTTATTACAAGATATTGAATATAGTTCCCTCTGCTGTACAGTAGGTTTGTCTATTTTATTTTAAAATTTTAAATTTATTTTGGTTTTGCTGGGTCTTAGTGGCAGCACACAATATCTTCGTTGCCGCATGCGGGATATTTTTGGCTGCAACACGTGGACTTCTTAGCTGTGGCATGTGGACTCCTGGTTGTGGTATGCATGTGGGATCAAGTTCCCCAACTAGGGATCAAACCCCAGCCCCCTGCATTGGGAGCATGGAACCTTACCCACTGGACCACCAGGGAAGTCCCTATCTATTTTGTATATAGTAGTGTGTATCTGTTAATCTGATATTCCAAATTTATCCCCTGTCCCCTTCCTCTTTGTTAATCATAAGTTTTCTATGTCTGTGAGTCTGTTTCTGTTTTGTACATAAGTTTATTTGTATCATTTTTTAGATTTCAAATATAAGTGATGTCATATGATATTTGTCTTTGACGTACCTCACTTAGTATGATAACCTCTGAGTCCATCCATACTGCTGCAAATGGCATGATTTCATTGTTTTTTTTTTTTTTTTTGCGGTATGTGGGCCTCTCACTGTTGTGGCCTCTCCCGTTGTGGAGCACAGGCTCCGGATGCACAGGCTCAGTGGCCATGGCTCACGGGCCCAGCTGCTCCACAGCATGTGGGATCTTCCCAGACTGGGGCACGAACCCGCGTCCCCTGCATCGGCAGGCGGACCGTCAACCACTGTGCCACCAGGGAAGCCCAATTTCATTGCTTTTTATGGCTGAATAATATTCCACTGTATATATAGACCACATCTTCTTTATCCATTCATCTGTTGAAGGACACTTAGGTTGCTTCCATGTCTTAACTATTGTAAATAGTACTGCTATGAACATTGGGGTGCATGTATCATTTCAAATTAGAGTTTTCCTCTTTTCTGGGTATATGCCCAGGAGTGAGATTGCTGGATCATATGACAACACTATTTTTAGTTTTTTAAGGAACCTCTATACTGTTCTCCATAGTGGCTGCACCAGTTTACATTCCCACCAACAGTGTAGGAAGGTTTTCTTTTCTCCACACCCTTTCCAGCAATAATTATTTGTAGAGTTTTTAATGCTGACCATTCTGACCAGTGTGAGGTGATACCTCATTGTAGTTTTGATTTGCATTTCTCTGACAATATACAAATTCTGGATGCTTTGTTAGATTTAGTCTTATGTACTTCATTTTTTTCGTGCTATTGTAAATGGTAGTATTGTATTGTATTTTTTTTTTTTGCGGTACGCGGTCCTCTCACCGCTGTGGCCCCTCCCATTGCAGAGCACAGGTTCTGGATGCGCAGGCTCAGCAGCCATGGCTCATGGGCCCAGCTGCTCCACGGCATGTGGGATCTACCCTGACCGGGACACGAACCCGTGTCCCCTGCATTGGCAGGCGGACTCTCAACCACTGCGCCACCAGGGAAGCCCTAGTATTATATTTTTAATTTCAAATTACAATTGTTCATTTCTGATATATAGGAAAGCAATCGACTTTCATTGATAAACCTTGTATCCAGCAACCTTTCTATAATTACTTATATTATCTCCAAGGGTTCTGTTTTCAATTCTTTGGTATTTTCTACATAGACAATCATGTCATTTGAAAAAAAGGCAGTGTTTTTCTCCCTTCCTGGTCTGTATACATTGTATTTCCTGTCTTGTCTTATTGCATTGGCTAGGACTTTCAGCATAGTGTTGAATAGGAATGGTGAGAGAGGATATCCTTTCTTTCTCCCCAGTTTAGGGAGACGGCATCCAGTTTCTCACTATAAGTAATGATGTTACCTGTAGGGTTTTTTGGTAGGTGTTTTTAATTTGAGTTGAAGAAATTCCCCTCCATTCTTAGTTTGCTGAGAGTTTTTATTGTGACTGAGGGTTGGATTTTGTCATATGCATTTTTGCTTCAGTTGATATGATCTTATGCTTTTTCTTCTTTATCCTGTTCATGTGGTAGATTACATCGATTGATGTTTGAATGTTGAAACAGTCATGCCTGCCTGGAATAAATCTCACTTGGTCCACAGAGTATAATTCTTTTTATACATTGTTGGATGTTATTTGCTAATGTTTTGTTGAGGATTTTTGCATCTATGTTCATGCAAGATACTGGTTTGCAGTTTTCCTTTCTTTTAATGACTATCTGGTTTTGGTTTTAGAGTAATGTTGGCCTTATAGAATGAGTTAGGAAGCAATTTCTTCTGCTTCTGTTTTCTGGAAGAGACTGTGGTGAATTACAATTATTTCTTCCTTAAATGTTTATAAAATTTATCGGTGAAACCATCTGGGCCTGGTATTTGATTCAACTTCTTTAATAGATATGGAACTATTGAGATTTTTCTCTTTCTCCTTATGTGTTCTGCTAATTTGTATCTTTCAAGGAATCAGTCTATTTCATCTGAATTATCAAATTTAGGGGCATGATGTTGTTCATAATATTTTATTATCACTTTAATGTCCATGAGATCAGTAGTGATGAGCCTTTTTTATTTATATTATTAGTAATTTATGTCTTTTCTCTTTCTCTTCTTGGCTACCCTGGCTAGAGGTTTATTAATTTTCTTGAGCTTTCCAAAGAACCAGTTTTTGATTTTGATTTTTAAAACTAATTTTTCTGCTTTCAGTTTTACCAATTTCTACTCCAATTATTTCTTTTCTTCTGCATGTTTTTGGTTTAAATTCTTCTTCTTCTCTCTCTCTCTCACCCAAGTTTCCTAAGATTATACATTTTTAGATCATTCTTCTTTTCTGATATTTACATTTAATACAATAAATTTTCCTCTAAACACTGTTTTTGCTGCATTTCACAAATTTTGAGGTTGTATTTTGTCATTTAATTTCAAAATATTTTAAAATTTCTTTTGAGACTTTTCTTTGACCTATATGTTATTTATAAGTTATTATTTAATCTACAAACATTTTTGGATTTTTAAGCTGCCTTTCTATTATTGATTTCTAATTTAATTACATTGAGGTCTGAGACCATATCTGTATGATTTCTATTCTTTTAAATTTCTTAAGGTATTTTTATGGCCCAGAACATTGTCTGTCTTGGGCCATATTTCATGTCAGCTTGAGAAGAATGTATATTCTTCTCTTGTTGGATAGAGTATTCTATAAATGTCAATTACATCTATAGCTATAAAGTGCTATTCAGTTCAATTATATCCTTACTGATTTTTTGCCTGCTTGACCTATTGATTACTGAAAGAAGTATGTTGAAATCTCCAATTGTAATAGTTGATTTGTCTATTTTACCTTGAAGTTCT
Source organism: Lipotes vexillifer (assembly GCF_000442215.2). Taxonomy (NCBI): domain Eukaryota; kingdom Metazoa; phylum Chordata; class Mammalia; order Artiodactyla; family Lipotidae; genus Lipotes; species Lipotes vexillifer. The sequence goes on from NW_006795585.1 coordinate 5,610, forward strand.
ATTAGGTATTTTCTCATGTATTTTGATGCTCTGTTGTTTGGTTCATCCACATTTAGGATCATTAGGTCTTCTTAAAACTTAACCCCCTTATTATTATGTTATGCCCCTCTATATTCCTGATAATTTTCCTTGTCTGAAGTTTGCTTAGTCTGAAATTAATATAGTTACTCAAGTTTTCTTTTGACTAGTGTTAGCATGGTTTATCTTTATTACTTTCAACCTATTGCTTTATATAAGTGGGTTTCTTGTAGACAACATATAGTTGGGTCACTTTTTTATTTTGTTTTATTTTATTTTATTTTATTTTATTTTTTGTTTCTTTTTTTTTTATTTTTTTTTATTTTATTTTTTTATTTTTTATTTTAGTTGGGTCATTTTTTAAAAGTCTGCTCTGCCAGTCTGTCTTTTAATTGGTATATTTAGACTATTCACATTTTATATTTAGACAGATCACAATTTGATTACTGGTATAATTAAATCAATATTTACCATATTTGTAACTGTTTTCTATTTGTTATACTAGTTTTCTTTCTTTCTTTCTTTCCTTCTTTTCTGCCTTATCTGGTTTGGATTGAGCATTTTATATGATTCCATTTTTCTCCTCTCTCACCACATCAATTACATTTCTTTTTTTAAAAAAAATTATTGGTTGCCCTACAGTTTGCAATATACATATACAACTAATCTAAGTCAACTCTCAAATAAAACTATCACCTCAATTAGCACAGGTACCTTATAACAGAATATTCCCAACTTCTCCCTCCCACCCCGTATTGCACTGTTGTCCATTTCACTTACCCATATGCTATCATCACCCAATACTATTATTTTGAACAGTTACCTATTAGGTCAATTAAGAATAAGAAAAATAAAAAATCTAAAAGATTTTTACCATCTTTGATGCTCTTCCTTTCTTTATGTAGATCCTTATTTCTGACCTATATCATTTTCTTCATCCAGGAAGAATTTCTTTTAACATTTCTCACAGGTGGTTTTTATTTGTTTCAGAAAGGCTTTATTTCTCTTTCACTTTTTAGGGATAAATTCACTGGTACACAATTCTAGGTTAGTGGTTTTTTTCCTTCAACCCTGTAAATATTTCATTCTACTTTCCTCTTGCTTGCATATTTTCTGATAAGAAGTTCAATATAATTCATATCCTTGCTTCACTATGTTTAAGTATTTCACCCAACATCCTGACTTTTGACTTGTTTCAAGATTTTCTCTTTGTCTTTGGTTTCAGGCAGTTTGAATATGATAAATCTACGTTTGTTTATTTTACTTTGTTTCATGTTCTCTGAGCTTCCTGGATGTGTGGTTTGGTGTTTGTTATTAATTTTGGAAAATTCTCAGCTATTAGTACCTTAAATATTTCCTCTGCTTCTTTCTTTTCCTTCTGGTATCCCAAGTTAGTGGGATACCTTTTGAAATTGTCCCACAGTTCTTGAATATTCTGTTCTGTTTTTTTCATTCTCTTTTATCTCTGCCTTTCAGTTTTGGAAGTTTCTATTGACATATTTTCAAGCTCACAGATTCTTTCCTCTGCCATATTCAATCTACTGATGAGTCCATCAAAAGCATTCTTCATTTCTACTACAGAGCTTCTGATTTTTGGTATTTCCTTTTGATAAATTCTTAGAGTTTCCATCTCTCTGCTTATATTGCCTATGTGTTCTTGCACATTTTCTATTTTTTTCTAGTAGAGCCCTTAACATAGTAATTATCCTGACTTTAAATACCTTATCTGATATCCCAAAATCTGTCATATTTGAGTTTGGTTCTGATCTTGTCTCTTCAGATTGTGGATTTTTTTGTTTTGTTTTGTTTTTGTTTTTTGCCTTTTAGCATGCCTTGTAATTTTTTGCTGACAGTCAAACATGATGTATCAGGTAATTTACCATGAAGTTTTATGTTACCTGGGGCTTTGTTTAATATTTGCTATAGTCGTAGGTGCCAAAGTTATGGTTTCCTCTAGTGTCCTTGTTTTTGCCTCTCCCCCTCCTTCTTTTGTCTGTTTCCCTAAGAAATTCTCTTAAATAGAGTCTGTTGCTAGCAGCTCCTTCAGCTGTGGTCCACCGTTTGCTGGAGCTCTGCCGTGGTGGTAGGTGTGGGGGAGGGGAGAGTGTCTATAATGTGATTAATCCTCAGTCTTTCACTGGGCTCGTGTCCCTGAACTGTGACTTTCACAAGGGTTCTTGAGCCTTTTTTTCTCCCCTTAAGTTAGACAGAAGGGTAGAGGAGGCTGGAATTGGGTAGTTGCCCTTTTCCCAAGTAGGATAAGGAGCTTATAGTCTTTTTCTTGGAGAGTAGCCCTTCACTATAGGGAAAAACTCAGAATGTATTTCAGAATGGTTACTTCCCTCCTCCTGCTCCCAGCTATGTAAGGGAGTTTTCCTTGAATCTTCCCTGTGAGAACCTGGTGGGGTTCCTGGAAGTAAAATTCATGAAAATGTGTCAGGTATCCTCCTTCTCAAGTTAGTCCACACTCAGCCTCCAGCAATTCATCAAAATTATCATTTAACTGCTTCTACCAGTTTATGGCTCCAGCTGCTTCTGCTCCAAGTAAACTGGTCTCATCTGTGATTCTCTGGATTCACCTTATCTCTCCAGATCTTGAGGTGGTGGTTTGCCCTGTGACCTCAAGTCTCTAATGGGTCCAAGAAAAGTCAGATTTTCAGTTTGTTTGACTTTTTTCTTGTAAGAATCAGAGCAACAACTTCCAAGCTCTTTACATGTCAGAGCTGAAACTGGAAATTGAATCTCTTTTTTATAAATAAAAATATATGAAACTTTGTATTTTTTCAACCTTAGGACCAATATAAAATTTTCACAGAGTTTCTTAGTTAAGATAATTTTAAAATAAATAAAATTGAATATACTAAAAATTAAAGTAGTCAAATCTCAGTTATCCTAAGGCTGGTTGTACTTACAGATTGTCTGTAGCTATGCCTTCTCACATTTCACCCAAGCGTCTCTGATTTGGAGCAATGCTCTTACTCAAATAAGACTTCCTAAAGTGGTTGGGAGTGGGGAAAAAAGTGGAAGGAAAAAAATCTGAGACCATTTTTTCTCTGTTAGAAACATCAGGGTAAGAAGTGAGGGATGAGGTTGAGACTAATAGATAAAGTGAAGTGTCAGGATCGTGGAAATGAGTTAGACTCTACCCCAGGCCTAATTGAGTAGATAATATAGAATGTAGGATTGGAAAGAGTTTGGTGAATATTATTAAGGGAAGACCTTGCAAAGTATGAGATTCATCCTTTTCACCTTGTAAAATTTTTCACTCCGTTCACAGTGGCTAGCAGAGTTTTCAAAGCCTTTAAATCATTTTCATTATCAGAGAAGGTTATCCTATTCAAGATTTGACAGCGTTCTAAAGACCTACTTCTGTGACAATATGCCTCCACCAAAGAAGAAGGGTTATACATCAGCATTCGCGATGTGATCTGTCAGTTCCTATGAGTTATATCGTGAGGTCTTTAAATTTTTTCCTGCAGATGATCAGGTGACATCCTTGGAGCTTTATTTCTGAAGAGCATAGTTTAAACTATGTTGGAAGGCAAATAAAATGCTTCTACAAGCATTAACACTTAATTGGCAAAGTATAGCCCTATGACTTGTATTTAGATGTTGGTTTCTAATTGCTGCTTTCAAAAGCACCCCAAAATGTAGTGACATAAAATGACGATAATTGTTACTGAGCCCAAGCTCATACTGCTCGCCGCATGACAGGCCAATAAATCGAGAGACGAGTTGTTAGGACAAGGAATAGAGACTTTATTCAGAAGCCAGCAAACGGAGAAGATGGTGGACCTGTGCCCCAAAGAAACATCTTGCCTGAGTTAGAATTCAGGTTTCTTTTATATTGAAAGGGGAGGGAGTAAAGTCAAACATTTCTTGGTTCCCATCAGTCTCCAGAGGGGATGTGTTAATATCTTCCTTCCTGCAGCCATTCACAGGTGGGCCTGGTCAGGATGTTTCCTGTGGGCTAAACAAAGGTATTTTAGCTGAATGCTCATCACCTGTGAGGCAGGGTTCTGAGATGGGCCATTGCGTACACTTTAAGGTTATAGGCAACTTTTCTTCAGTGATTAACTTGTAATAGAACACAAAGATTCTTCCCCATTATGTAATTGTTTATCTTTCATTGTTTTTGTAGGTCAGGGGTTTGGGAAGGGCTTGCTGGGGCAGGTCCTCTCTTGAGGGTCTCAAGCAGTTGCAGTCAGATGTCAGCAGAAGCTGCAGTATCATCAAAGTATGCCTGGGGCTAGGGTCCCTGCTGTAAGGTGGCTCACTTAGCTGGCAGTTTAATGCTGGCTCCTGGCACCCAGGTCTCTCCAGTTGGTAGCCTGACTGTCCTCACTGCACAGCCACTGGCTTCTCCCAGAGTAAGCAACCATCTGAGAACCCAAATGCCCAAGGTGGAAGTTGCAGTGTTTGTTATAACCTCACCTTGAAATTTACAGCCACTCCCACTGTGTGTTATTGGTCACCAGTAGTGTGATTCATCATGGGAGGGTGCTGAGTGGAGCATAAATAGCAAAAGGTATGGCTCCTTAGGTGGTCTTGGAGGCTTGCTGCTGCTCAAACTTCCATTTCTTATTTTTAGAAATATGTAATAATTGATTTTATTATTTCCACCCAACAACTGTTCCTTAGAAGCAAACCCATCATTATTATTCAATTTTCTTATACTTCTGCAATTATTTCATTTTTATGTCATTGCAATAGCCTAATGGACTAAATATTCTTCTTTTTCTCTTTTCAATATTATTCTTAAAAACTGAAGTAGAAAAATATTTCTCTATAATAACAATATGTCAGAGCCATCAACTAAACTACTAGTCAGAGCCATCAACTAAAATCCAGTTCTGTGTCTACAAGAAATCAGCCCATATCTTTATTTCCCAAGAGTTATTCTGTGTTCAATAAGTTTCAAGGTTAGATACAATTGTGATATTCTGGGTTTTGCAAAGTTAAACATGCCTTGTTTTTATTTCTAGCTGGATTCTTTCACAGCACTAGTCTTTAATATGCTACATTCACTGCAGATTTCTAAGAAGGGGATATAATACACAACACTTCTCAAAGTTCCTGGATCATGGAACAGTTTCCCCTTAGGACATTTTGCATTGGTGTTTTATGAAATATATTTTAGGAAGTGCTTAAATATCTTATTTCACCCACGTGTTCCTTCTGTTTGAAGCTTAGCGTTGCCAGCAGTATTTGGGTTTAAACCCTTCCCCATGCCTTCCTGCAGTTCATTTCCCCTTGCTACAGCCAGCATGTTCTTTTTTTTTTTTTTTTTTTTTTTTTTTT
>NW_006795585.1:11017-18749 GCF_000442215.2 Lipotes vexillifer
CTCCCGCCTCGGCAGGCGGACTCTCAACCACCGCGCCACCAGGGAAGCCCCAGCATGTTCTTTTAAAATGCAACTATCACCCAGCTGCATCCAAAAAATCAAATATTCCAGTTTTTCTTACGATTAAGCCCAATCTCCTTCACAAGAGCTTGCATGGTCTGGCTCCTCCACGTGCACACCCCCTCTCTGCACTGAGTCATACTGACCTCACCTCAGTGTTTACTGCTTGCTATGCTTTTCCCATCACAGGACTTTTCATTGCCTGTATCTTCTACCTAGAACCCTCTTACCAGCCCTATCTGATTAATTCCAGCTGATCCTCCAGATCTACACTCAAGGTTTAACTGAAATTTCTCTCACTAGTCTTACTGTCAAGCCTCCCAACATGTTCTACCCTTTGAAGTACTTATAGTATTTACAATTTTGTAATCATTTGTGTTATTATTTGATTACAGTCTGTCTCCCACAATAAATTATAAGATCTCTTAGGGCAAAGACTTTTGACCACCATATTAGATATTCCAAAAATATTTGTAAGTAACTAAATTGACTACCCTCAGGAATTTCCCTGTCTTTTCTCACCATTACCATGCTGGTTCAGACCTTTATAATTCCATCCTTAAATTGCTATTGTCACCTGCTAGTAGATTTCCTTCATTCCAGTTTATCTACGTTCTAGTTCTTACTGAACACCGCAGCCAGACTCCTCTTCTGAAACTACTAATTCCCATATGTTGCTCTTTTATGAAAATGCTTTAAATGGCACTCCGCTCTTCAGAGCAGGATTGGCAAACCCAAAAGCCATCAGGTGAGGTCAAGTGAAAAACATTTGCTGCTGTTAAAGCCCATGGGCCACCAGTTTATGACCCTGATTTATAAGTATCTAAATATCATGTCTAAATTCCTTAGCTTTGTACTCAGGACTCAGATTTGGATTTAACCTGAGTTTCCAGTTCTAATCTGTTCAACTATTACATCAATCACAGTTTCAGTCAAAAATGGCCTCTCTGGGCTTCCCTGGTGGCGCAGTGGTTGAGAGTCCGTCTGCCGATTCAGGGGACACGGGTTCGTGCCCGGGTCCGGGAAGATCCCACATGCCGCGGAGCAGTTGGGCCCGTGAGCCTTGGCCGCTGAGCCTATGCGTCCGGAGCCTGTGCTCCTCAACGGGAGAGGCCACAACAGTGAGAGGCCCGCGTACCCCAAAAAAAAAAAAAAAAAAAAAAAAAAAAAAAGGCGCAGTGGTTAAGTATCCGCCTGCCGGTCTCTTCCCTCCACCGTCACTGAACTGCCCTGGAGCCCGAGGGGAGGGCGGCCTCACTGAGGCTGCTGGCTCTGGAGGGGCCCCAGCAGCAGAAGCTGCGACAGTCCTGGGGACCGTGGGCCAGTTGTTTCAATAAGCAACTTAAAGACAAAATGGAAAAACAAAGAGGTTTGTGCCTGAGATCATGTTGATATGAAAACAGGGATGGCCACATTGTGCCAGCCATGTGGATGACAGTCTCTTGGTGCTCCAGCCAGGCATCAGGGCTGTGCCTCTGAGGTGGGAGAGCCAAGTTCAGGACACTGGTCCACAAGAGACCTCCCAGCTCCACATAATAACAAACGGCAAAAATCTCCCAGAGATCTCCATCTCAAAGCCAAGACCAATCTCCACTCAATGAGCAGCAAGCTACAGTGCTGGACACCCTATGTCAAACAACTAGAAAGACAGGAACACTACACCATCCATTGGCAGAGAGGCTGCCTAAAATCATAAAAAGGCCACATACACACCAAAACACACCACTGGATGCAGTCCTGCCCACCAGAAATACAAGATCCAGCCTCATTCACCAGAACACAGGCACTAGTCCCCTCAACGAGGCCTACACAACCCACTTAACCAACCTTAGCCACTGGGGACAGACAACAAAAACACCAGGAACTACGAACCAGCAGCCTGCAAAAAGGAGAACCCAGTAAGTTAGGCAAAATGAGAAGACAGAGAAACACACAGCAGATGAAGGAGCAAGGCCAAAACCCACCAGATGTAACAAATGAAGAGGAAATAGGCAGTCTACCTGAAAAAGAATTCAGAATAATGGTAGTAAAGATGACCCAAAATCTTGGAAATAGAGTGGAGAAAATACAAGAAGCGTTTAACAAGGTCCTAGAAGAACTAAAGAACAAACAGTTTGTTGGTTTCATTTTTAATAAATGAAATTAAAAATTCTCTAGAACGGATCAATAGCAGAATAACTGAGGCAGAAGAACAGATAAGTGACCTGGAAGATAAAATAGTGGAAATAACTACTGCAGAGCAGGAAAAAGAATGAAAAGAAGAGAGGACACTCTCAGAGACCTCTGGGACAACATTAAACCCACCAACATCCGAATTATAGGGGTCCCAGAAGAAGAAGAGAAAAAGAAAAGGACTGAGAAAATATTTGAAGAGAATATAGTTGAAACCTTACCTAATATGGGAAAGGAAATAGTTAATCAAGTCCAGGAAGCACAGAGAGTCCCATACAGGATAAATCCAAGGAGAAACATGCCAAGACACATATTAATCAAACTATCAAAAATTAAATACAAGGAACAAATATTAAAAGCAGCAAGGGAAAATAACACACAAGGGAATTCCCATAAAGTTAACAGCTGATCTTTCAGCAGAAACTCTGCAAGCCAGAAGGGAGTGGCTGGACACATTTAAAGTCATGAAGGGGAAAAACCTACAACCAAGATGACTCTACCCAGCAAGGATCTCATTCAGATTTGATGGAGAAATTAAAACCTTTACAGACAAGCAAAAGCTAAGAGAATTCAGCACCACCAAACCAGCTTTACAACAAATGCTAAAGGAACTTCTGTAGGCAGGAAACACAAGAAAAGGAAAAGACCTACAATAACAACCCAAAACAATTAAGAAAATGGTAATAGGAACATACATATCAATAACTACCTTAAATGTAAATAGATTAAATGCTCCAACCAAAAGACATAGACTGGCTGAATGGAAACAAAAACAAGACCCATATATATGCTGTCTACAAGAGACCCACTTCAGGCCTAGGGACACATACAGACTGAAAGTGAGGGGATGGAAAAAGATATTCCATGCAAATGGAAATCAAAAGAACACTGGAATAGCAATACTCATATGAGATAAAATAGACTTTAGAATAAAGAATGTTACAAGAGACAAGGAAGGACACTACATAATGATCACGGGCTCAATCCAAGAAGAAGATATAACAATTATAAATGTATATGCTCCCAACATTGGAGCACCACAATACATAAAACAAATGCCAACAGCTATAAAAGAGTAAATCGACAGTAACACAAAAATAGTGGGAGACTTTAACACCACACTTACACCAATGGACAGATATCCAGAGAGAAAATTAATAAGGAAACACAAGTTTTAAATGACACAATAGAGCAGATAGATTTAATTGATATTTATAGGACATTCCATCCAAAAAGAGCAGATTACACTTTCTTCTCCCATGCACATGGAACATTCTCTAGGATAGGTCTCATCTTGGGTCACAAATCAAGCCTTGGTAAATATAATGAAATTGAAATCATATCAAGCATCTTTTCCAACCACAGTGCTATAGAGTAGAAATCAATTACAGGGAAAGAAATGTAAAAACACAAACACATGGAGACTAAACAATATGGTACTTAATAACCAAGAGATCAATGAAGAAATCAAAGAGGAAATCAAAAAATACCTAGAATCAAATGACAATGAAAATACAATGACCCAAAACCTATGGGATGCAGCAAAAGCAGTTCTAAGAGGGAAGTTTATAGCAATACAATCCCACCTAAAGAAACAAGAAACATCTCAAATAAACAAGCTAACCTTACACCTAAAGCAATTAGAGAAAGAAGAACAAAAAAACACCAAAGTTAGCAGAAGGAAAGAAATCATAAAGATAAGATCAGAAATTAAATGCAAAAGAAATGAAGGAAACAATACCAAATATCAATAAAACTAAAAGCTTGTTCTTTGAGAAGATAAACAAATTGATAAACCACTAACCAGACTCATCAAGAAAAAAAGGGAGAAGATTCAAATCAATAGAATTAGAAATGAAAAAGGAGAAGTAACAACTGACACTGCAGAAACACAAAGGATCATGAGAGATTACTGCAAGCAACTCTATGCCAATAAAATGGACAATCTGAAAGAAATGGACAAATTCTTAGAAATGCACAACTTTCTGAGACTGCACCAGGAGAAATAGAAAATATGAACAGACCAATCACAAGCACTGAAATTGAGACTGTGATTAAAAATCTTCCAACAAACAAAAGCCCAGGATGGCTTCACAGGCAAATTCTATCAAACATTTAGAGAAGAGCTAACACCTATCCTTCTCAAACTCTTCCAAAATATAGCAGAGGGAGGAACACTCCCACACTCATTCTATGAGGCCACCATCACCCTGATTCCAAAACCAGACAAAGATGTCACAAAGAAAGAAAACTACAGGCCAGTATCACTGATGAACACAGATGCAAAAATCCTCAACAAAATACTAGCAAACAGAATCCAACAGCACATTAAAAGGATTATACACCATGATCAAGTGGGGGTTTACCCCAGGACTGCAAGGATTCCTCAAAATACGCAAAACAATCAATGAGATACACCATATTGAAGGAGAAAAACCACATGATCATCTCAATAGATGTAGAGAAAGCTTTCAACAAAATTCAACACCCATTTATGATAAAAACCCTCCAGAAAGTAGGCATACAGCGAACTTTCCTCAACATAATAAAGGCCATATATGACAAACCCACAGCCAACATTGTCCTCAATGGTGAAAAACTGAAACCATTTCCACTAAGATCAGGGACAAGACAATGTGGCCCACTCTCACCACTATTATTCAGCATAGTTTTGGAAGTTTTAGCCACTGCAATCAGAGAAGAAAAAGAAATAAAAGGAATCCAAATCGGAAAAGAAGAAGTAAAGCTGTCCCTGTTTGCAGATGACATGATACTATACATAGAGAATCCTAAAGATGCTACCAGAATACTACTAGAGCTAATCAATGAATTTGGTAAAGTAGCAGGATACAAAATTAATGCACAGAAATCTCGTGCATTCCTATACACTAATGATGAAAAATCTGAAAGTGAAATTAAGAAAACACTCCCATTTACCACTGCAACAAAAAGAATAAAATATCTAGGAATAAACCTACCTAAGGAGACAAAAGACCTGTATGCGGAAAATTATAAGACACTGATGAAAGAAATGAAAGATGATACAAATAGATGGAGAGATATACCATGTTCTTGGGATTGGAAGAATCAACATTGTGAAAATGACTCTACTACCCAAAGCAATCTACAGTTTCAATGCAATCCCTATCAAACTACCACTGGCATTTTTCACAGAACTAGAATAAAAAATTTCACAATTTGTACTGAAACACAGAAGACCCCGAATAGTCAAAGCTATATTGAGAAGGAAAAACGGAGCTGGAGGAATCAGGCTGCCTGACTTCAGACTATACTACAAAGCTACAGTAATCAAGGCAAAAACAGAAATATAGATAAATGGAACAGGATAGAAAGCCCAGAGATAAACCCACACACATATGGTCACCTTATCTTTGATAAAGGAGGTATGAATATACAGTGGAGAAAAGACAGCCTCTTCAATAGTGGTGCTGGGAAAACTGGACAGCTACATGCAAAAGAATGAAATTAGAACACTCCCTAACACCATACACAAATATAAACTCAAAATGGTTTAAACACCTAAATATAAGGTCAGAAACTACCAAACTCTTAGAGGAAAACATGGGCAGAACACTCTATGACATAAATCACAGCAAGATCCTTTTTGACCCACCACCTAGAGAAATGGAAATAAAAACAAAAATAAACAAATGGGACCTAATGAAACTTAAAAGCTTTTGCACAGCAAAGGAAACCATAAACAAGACCAAAAGACAACCCTCAGAATGGGAGAAAATATTTGCAAATGAAGCAACTGACAAAGGATTAATCTCCAAAATTTATAAGCAGCTCATGCAGCTCAATATCAAAAAAGCAAACAACCCAATTAAAAAATGGGTGGAAGACCTAAAGAGACATTTCACCAAAGAAGATATATAGATTGCCAACAAACACATGAAAGGATGCTCAACATCACTAATCATTAGAGAAAAGCAAATCAAAACTACAATGAGGGCTTCCCTGGTGGTGCAGTGGTTGAGAGTCTGCCTGCCAATGCAGGGGACACGGGTTCGTGCCCTGGTCCAGGAAGATCCCACATGCTGTGGAGTGGCTGGGCTCATGAGCCATGGCCGCTGAGCCTGTGTGTCCAGAGCCTGTGCTCCTCAACGGGAGAGGCCACAACAGTGAGAGGACCGTGTAACACACACACAAAAAAAAAGAAAAAAAAAGAAAACTACAATGAGATATCATCTCACACTGGTCAGAATGTTCATCATCAAAAAATCTACAGACAGTAAATGCTGGAGAGGGTGTGGAGAAAAGGGAAACCTCTTGCACTGTTGGTGGGAATGTAAATTGATACAGCCACTATGGAGAACAGTATGGAGGTTCCTTAAAAAACTAAAAATAGAACTACCATATGATCCAGCAATCCCACTACTGGGCATATACCCTGAGAAAAACCATAATTCAAAAAGAGTCATGCACCACAATGTTCATTGCAGCTCTATTTACAATAGCCAGGACATGGAAGCAACCTAAGTGTCCATCAACAGATGAATCGATAAAGAAGATGTGGCACATATATACAATGGAATATTACTCAGCCATAAAAAGAAATGAAATTGAGTTATTTGTAGTAAGGTGGATGGACCTAGAGTCTTTCATACAGAGTGAAGTAAGTCAGAAAGAGAAAAACAAATACTGTATGCTAACACATATATATGGAGTGTAGAAAAAAAAAATGGTCATGAAGAACCTAGTGGCAAGATGGGAATAAAGACACAGACATAGAGAATGGACTTGAGGACACAGGGAGGGGGAAGGGTAAGCTGGCACGAAGTGAGAGAGTGGCATGGACATATATACACTACCAAATGTAAAATAGATAGCTAGTGTGAAGCAGCCACATAGCACAGGGAGATCAGCTCGGTGCTTTGTGACCACCTAGAGGGGTTGGATAGGGAGGGTGGGAAGGATAGAGACGCAAGAGGGAAGAGATATGGGGACATATGTATATGTATAACTGATTCACTTTGTTTTAAAGCAGAAACTAACACACCATTGTAAAGCAATTATAGTCCAATAAAGATGTTAAAAAAAAAAAGAATGCGCCTGCCAATGCATGGGACATGGGTTCGAGCCCTGGTCTGGGAAGATCCCACATGCTGCGGAGCAACTAAGCCCATGCACCACAACTACTGAGCCTGCACTCTAGAGCCCACGAGCCACAACTACTGAGCCCTTGTGCCACAACTACTGAAGCCTGTGCACCTAGAGCTTGTGCTTCCCAGGAAGAGAAGTCCTCGCTCTCCGCAACTAGAGAAAACCCGCACGCAGCAACGAAGACCCAACGCAACCAAATAAATAAATAAAATAAATAATTAAATAAATTTATATTAAAAAAATGGCCCCTCTGCTTATTAACTCCCGAACAACTTTTACCCTAACTTCCAGACAAGTCTCTGGTCACCACATTCCACTGACTTAGAATCCTCTTCTTCCAGATTTATACTTTTCAGATCTTCCAAAGGCAGGA